>NW_028141636.1:0-21589 GCF_030444845.1 Prenolepis imparis
AAGCAGTGGTATCAACGCAGAGTACTAAAGGAAATGCTACGTTTGTATCCCAGCGTGTTTCTAATATCACGAAAAGCTGCGGAAGACGTAAAATTACGTAAGTAATAATTCTTTTGCTGCAAAATTTTGCTTTGAATCTATCACATTACACAGTGAGTATTATGAAATGTAAAATAAGTTTACAATAAAGTTTAATTGTTCTAATATTTTAAGGACAGAAAATATTATTAACATTTTATTTCTCAAAGGAATTCTTATCTTTATAAATTGCATCTGATTTTATAATGCGTTTTTCAGAGTCATATATCGTGCCTGTGGGAACCATCTTACATATTAATATCTACAAACTTCACAGAGATCCCAATTTTTGGTCAAATCCAGATGTATTTGATCCGGATAGATTTTTACCCGAAAAGATTCAGAATCGTCATCTTTATTCTTATGTACCGTTCAGCGCTGGACCGAGAAACTGTATTGGTAAATTGATTGCGATTTTCGTTTCTTCTCGACGAGAGAGGACGAATAAATTTTGATACACTTTCAATTATAGGTCAACGATTCGGTCTGCTGGAGTTGAAGGCTATGATAGCTCCTTTGGTGCAAAATTTTTATTTGGAGCCAGTAGATAATATAAAAGATGTCCGATTGAAGTTCGATTTAATAATTCGTCCTTCTCATCCGGTTCGTGTAAAATTCATTCCAATCAGAAATGGCAAATAGGCATTTGAAACTAACACCGATACTACATGAGTGTAAAAAGTGTGTTAAAAAAAATAAAAAAAATTATTATATATTTTTATACGTTCAACAATAAACATATCATATATGTAAACATGATATATTTAATCGTGATAATATATACGCAGGATATCTTTTAAGATCCCTGTATGTGTCTAACAATAAGTTCATCGTGAATAAGAATCTCTTATTGTAATCTATAATCGCAATAAAAACATATAAAGCTAATATAATGATGTTTATATTGTATAAAGTTATAATAAAATACACGTTTCTCTGCTTTTCGCATCTTGTTCAATGAAACAATGAAAAGATAAAAACATTTTGTTTGCGAGCAAAAATTTGGATGGGCTTAACATTTTGATTGCTCATACTAAGAAAATATTTCTGTATCTATATATGTCAAAAAATGATAGTAATTATAAAATTTCATTATAGCAGCTACAAAAGCTGTGGCGAAATTTCATTATAGTTATAGTTTTTAAATTGTATCTGTAACAGCATATATACGATTATAGCTGCAAAATATTAATATGTAATGTCTTAACATTTTTTCATATAAAACTTTTTTGTGTAAAAGATATTCAAGTATAAAAGAATTTTTCACATAAATAAATTGAGTAAAGTACCTTTTAATAAAATCAGTATACAACTTAAAAATATATATAAATAATAACATACAACTCAGAGATAAGTTGTATATTAATATTATTCGTACTATATACGATATTATAACATGTTGAAAAGAATTTCATCTCCCCTTTTTTATTACGGTGTCGTTTACGTGTAAATAAAATTCTGTGAAATGTACATTTCTTATTTTTATCAAATAGAAAAATTTTGATCAATATAATTTCAAGATATTTATTTGTTTTAATAAAATCTTTCTTTTCTAAAGATTCATATTAAAAAAAAAGTATTGTTACTCATATGTATGCTATTATTTAATCTAGTATTATGAAAATAATATGTTGACCGACAATGTACATTTAAAAAATTTTGTAGCAATTGTCTTTTGATATAAATGGATCTACAAATAAAAATATGATGTACAAATATATTTTTTTAATTCGTTGTAATTAATGAGAGAGAGAATTTATATGATTACTTAATGATCCGAATTTAAATAGAGAGCACGACTTTTCGTTAAATTTATTTTTGTACACAGAGAGAATTTTCTTTTATAATTTACCATGAAAATCATGGTAATCGTGAGACACAATATGGTATAGAAAGAATTGTATGAGAATTTCTCTGATTAATATTTATCACAATAAAAATAATAATATCTATAACAATAAAATATAAAATATGTTTGATCAATTTTACTATGCAGTTTAATAAAATTAATCAAATATGTTTTATATTTTATTGTGATAGATATTATTTTTATTGTGATAAATATTAATCAGAGAAATTCTCATAAAATTCTTTTCATACCATATTGTCTCACGATTATCATGATTTTCAGGGTAAATTCTAAGAGAAAATTTTCTCTGTGTACATTTCCTATTTTTATCAAATAGAAAAATTTTGATCTTGATAATTTCAAGATATTTGTTTTAATAAAATCTTTCTTTTCTCAAGATTTATGTTAAAAAACAAATATTGTTACTCATATGCATGCTATTATTTAATCTAGTAATAATATGTTGACAGAAAATGTACATTCAAAAAATGCTGTAGCAATTGTCTTTTGATATGAATGAATTCTAAAAATAATGAATTCTAAAAATAAAATATGTACAAATATATTTTTTTAATTCGTTGTAATTGATGGGGGAGAATTTATATGATTTTAATGATCTGAATTTAAATAGAGAGCACGACTTTCTGTTAAATTAATTTTTGTAGGAAGCTTAACTTGAGACCACCAGAGGCGTGTCAGAAATCAGAAATGCGTCACTGTGTATATAGCTTCAATGGCCCCGGAGGTCACAGTGGGCCCATTGCTTCGTTCCTTCATGTGCGAAGCGTATCGTACCCCGTATGAGTCATCGGGAGCGGCGGTTCCCCAAGTGCAACGCGGGCGCGACACGTGTTGCACGTACATACCTGAGTGAGAGATCCGTGAAAGGGTCCGCTGTGAAGACTCCTCCCTGTGTAGGTGCGCATCAGCGACGAACAGCTGTTCCCATAAATATCCTCGCATCCCCTTTCCTCTCTTCCCGCGTTCTTGTCTTTCTCATTTCTTCACCCCGGGAAGCCAGCCAACCCTCGTGTGTCGGGACCCTTCGTCTTCCGAACGTGGATTTTCTTCGCAAGAACTTTACAGCGCGTCGATATTTGTAATATTTTAGTTTACATTATATATTCAATGGAGAACGCTTAAATATTTTTTCTTCTTTTTTTATATTTCTTCAAATTTATTTATACGAAGATGCGAATTTTTTTATTAAAATTCGTATAATTCTTCGCAAACAATTTGATGCCAAACGTAATATTTTTATTGTTGCAAATTAACTCAGAAATAATTGTGACAAATAATGAGTTTTTCGTCAGAAAAATAATCCGGATTTAAACTTTCATAATAAATGAGGTCTCAAGAAATAATTATGAACATGTCCAGAAGTAAGAATCATATTTCATAGGTCTATACAGAGCCGATATTTCGGTCTCGATTTCGAGTACACGTGGGGGCCTAATTCGAAAACGTGTGCGACCATCACGGCCGATCTCGCCCGGAATTATTCATCGTAGACAGGAAATGCAAATTCCATCATGTCCCCTCGTGCCGTAGGACAGTGCTCTTTGACCCTGCTTCGATCCCTTTTACGGGGACGAGAGCTCTCACCTTTACGAAAATTTTATCTCCGACGTTAGCTTCTGCCTTATTATATAAATATATATATTAAATTTTATAAATAATCTCTCTCTCTCTCTACATAAAAATAATATAAATATTCACATTTTCGTGTAATTTATACAAATCTGTCACATTAAAAATTTAATCTAAAATATTTAATATTTTCCAACGCGTAAATCTCTGCTGAAATAAAACAACTGTCGCCTTCTTTTGCAATTGTGACATTTTTTTGCGATTTTTACGGTCGGTGATTCCCACAGAGTTGAAGGAAAATTCCAGCGGGTTCCCTTAGCTAGGGGCCCCATAAAATTCCTGGGCTGCGCCCATGGGCACACCACGTGTGCCCGTTTTCTGTGCCCCTCTCTTTCATTCTTCCTTTTTCTCATGCAGTGGCGGTCCGCAAATCCGCTCGTCCAGTCGCCCTCAGGATGCCGCGTACGACGGTTCGTCGTCGTCGTCGGTCCCAGAGAAAACGCTCTGGAACGTCGCGGTTCGTTATCGTTATTGGAAAAAAGGTTCGTATCGTAATCGATGGTTTCCCGAGTATTTCCGCTAGTATCGCGCCGGCCGGAAACGAGTATCTTCCTCCCGCGGGAGGACGCTTATGTCATATACCGGGTGTCGTTATATATCAACTAATCTTGTGTGATACAAGTTCGGTCTTCTTCTTCAACGATTAGAGGAACCAGGTGAATCACGATTTTAATTTAATTCTTTTCTTCTCGATTTGCTGCAACAAGTCTTTCCTCTCTTTTTATACTCGTGGATGTATCACTTTCTATATTTTTTTTTATAGCCTTTCTTTTGAATAATAATTTTTTATCGACGAGATATACTTATCGCGTATTTGAATCGCGAATTGCAACACTCTGCAATTATATTTTTCTATCTAAATTTTTCAAGGAATTTAATTAAATTTAATTCCTTTTCTCCTCTCCCGCGCAATCTAATATTTTCCCTCTATTTTCAAGTTTAAGTGAGAAACGTTTTAATTATATATTTCAATGGTGCATCATATAACGCAACTTTAAATTTAATTTTTTTTCGTGTAAAATATATTTATATATCTGTTTTTATTTTTTTCTGTGTTTTAAATTAAACTCACATCTAAAAAAGTTTATAATATACCATTTGTAAAACGCGGCTGTAAATTTAATGCCACCTTCGCATAAAATACGCGGGAAAGAGGTCTAGATCATGTACATTTACATTTACGAAATATGTACATATATGTATATACGTGTGTGTTTTTTACGTTTCTCTTTCTCTATCTTTCATTGTAACAGAATTCGGGCCCAAAGTATCGCGCATGATCCTCGCGCGTGAATGAATTGAATTGGGGGAGCGCATTTTATCGGGCGGCATGGTTGCGTAAACGAGCATTTAAAAAAACGTGACCTTAGAGGAGAAAAAAAGCGGCGGCGCGGTATATCATTGAGAGTCGCGCGTTGATTCGGTTCGCAAGGAAAATAAACTAAAACGCGCGCGATGAGTCATCCCAACAATGCGCTTCGACCACGACTTCTCTCTCTCTCTTTGCTCCGAACGACTGACCCCTATCGCACTAATCAGAAATTGTAATGGCAAATTCGACGCTGCAAAGAGCTCCGACTTTACATATACTGGGCGTTCTAGAAACTCGATATTAATTTTAATCGAAACGACAATTGATTTTGTTCGTCGCGAATCTGGAGCGAATTTTATTTATCGAAATTTTTCATATATTTTCGCTCTGTATCTGAAATTAAAAAAAAAAAAAAGTCTGAGAAGATGAAGTTAATTTGCGCGAACAAGTTTATTTGATTAATTGATTATTATTGTTTAATCAAAATTCGAAAATTTAATCTTGCTCCGAAATAAATATCACAAGACTGAGATTATTCTCACGAGTTGCCTTGTTCTCTAAGTATTTATTTTCCCTTTTTCCCCTATTTCTTGCAACCCTGAAACAGCTGAAATAAGACGGAACGACTGTATGCGATAAGAATTTCTATTGTTATAGCCCGAACTATAATCAGTAGTTATTAGAAATTAGAATTTACTGAATATCTTTATAGAATACTGTAAAACATTTTTGCTTATAAAAGAGCGCTCTCGACAAACGCTCGTCGCGTGAAAACGCTAACGCAGCGAGACACGCGCGAAGCACCGGAAACCGCGAGATGCAAGCGAAGACCAGGGACTTCGACCTGCTTCGCTTGCAATTAGACCAAAAACGCGTGAGTATTGTTAACCAATCAGAGACCTGTTTCCAAGGGCCTCTCCCGAAAGAAATCCAAGAAACAAAGAGGATATAGGACGGAGAGCCCGCCCGCGAAGGCAGTCTCGAATACAATTCCTAAACATCAAGACGTGGTCGCTAATAAGAAACCAGAACATCAGAACGAGACTCACTAACAACGACCTGAATTATTGAGAGGAATACGAATATACGCTCATCGAATGTTACGCGAATATATATTTAAAGAAAGGACGAGAAATAAAGCGAAACCATATTCAATCCGAAATAAAAGTGTATTTTAAGAGAAAGAAAAGAGTACAACACTCCTAACTTCCTACGAAGTCCTGCACGACCCGAGGATCCTCATCCTTAATTCGGCGCAACCCCAGTGCCTTGTTCGAGGCACACAACAAAATTGGTGGCAGCGGTGGAATCGCGCCGACGGACCGCCAGGACCAGCAGGAACCTGAAGACCTGAAAACAATACAAAAGTATTAGAAAAATCAGGCACGTCGAAATAATCGACGGACAACACAGAAAGCAGCATACTAAAAAATAAGACCCGCAATACACACATACACAACGTGTGGAAGCAGGCACGTCAGTTAGAAAAACAGCTGACGGAAATAAGCAGAAGTCACAGTGCAGTGAAAGTGAAGGACGGACAACGCAAGCAGTACGAAGAGCGATAAGCAAGCAGCTGAGAATCGAGTAGGATCGCCAACGTCCCAAGGACAACGCCGACCTGCGATAATCTCACGGACAACGCATCATCACCGAGCGACGACCTGCCGTATCAATCACGAGCACCGAGCCGCCAGCCGTTATCAGCCCACGAGCGATCGAGTTGCAGTAGCAGCAGCCAAGCCGTAGCGATAAAGAGCGTAACGATGCGAACCGTAATACTGTAAGTCCGATCCTTATAATATTTCTGCGTGAATGTCGGAAGGGAACAAGACATCCCCGAAACCGATAGCGAACAAATCTTGGCTACATAGCGACTCAGCCAAACGAGCGATTCAAGCGTTACCCTTAACTGTAGAAAGACTCGAGCGAGTTCGGAGAAAATTAGAGAACGAATATTCAAGCGAAAGCGAAAACGAATTACCCGCGAACGTCATTGTTAAACGCGAGTTCCCCTTCGATAGTTTTGACGAAAGTATACTAAAGACGCGAACAGACGGTAATAACGAAAATATAAAAGAAATTAAAATACGCGCAAGCAAAACCCCTAGCAACGCGTCACAGAAAAGCGGATGGTCAACTACGTACGATAGTAGCGATTTTGACTCTAACGAAGATAACATGTCGGTAATGCACACCCCACCAAATGGTGCAGCGGACGTATCCGTGGGTGCTGTGGACCGCGAAATTGGTCGCCTACGCGAAACTATAGAGCGCGGAAACGTACATCGCGTAGAAGTCGACGTACACAGGACACCCGCCGAACATAGGACACCCGTCGAAAACAACGCGAACGAGGAAAATCCTATGATGCGCGACGTATTGCAAGGCCTACGAGATTTACAAATCGAAATGCGGACAGAAATAAATAAAATGTACGATTGGAGGTCACGCGGAGAGAGATCAGACGAGAGTCGTCAAAGCTCCCGCGAACGCGCACGCAAACGGGATGCAAATAGGCACCGCGATAATCGACATCTCCGTGAACACACCCGTAATCAAAATGCGGAAGAGAGATGCGACAGTCGGCAAGATCTACGCGAACTCACTCCCGAGCGAGACAGAAATAATCAACGTGATCACCGCGACTACCCTCGAAATCGAGACGCAGGAGATCGACGGAATCTACGCGAACACACACGCGAACAGGGAGCGGATAGGCGCTTAGACAATAGGCAGATTAGATCCCGCGAACGCGCTTATGATCGAGATTCGGACGAAGAGCACGAGCCTCGTATGGCTTACGGACGAACCGAGCGTGACATCCGAAATCGGCGGAATGCCTCACAACGGTACATGTCACTAAAGGAGGCGCGAATAATGATACCGGAGTTCGACGGCACAACGCGAACCCGATTACAAGAATTTCTAAACTCCTGTACGTACGCAATTAAAAATATTCACCCTGATGACGAGGAAGCGTTAATTCAAGGAATATTATTTACTAAATTACGGGGAAAAGCCATGCAAGATTTCGAGACACGAGACATTCAAACGTTCGAAGAATTGAAAGACCAACTAGAAAATTCTTATCAAAGTAAGCGGAGTACAGCGCATTTACAAATCGAGTTCAATTCGCTCAAGCAAAACTTTAACGAACCGGCACAGAGTTTCGGACAACGCGTCGACAAACTTGCCAGGAAATTATATAGCTCAATGATTGAGGGAGAAAAGCGTTCGAGCACCTATAAGCGTGCTATTTTAGAAACCATACAAAGCCAAGCATTATTAAATTTCCAATTCGGGTTACGTAACGAATTGAAAATACTCGTGCGATCACAACGATACACAACACTCCAAGAAGCGATAACGGGCGCAACCGCAGAAGAAAAGTTAATAGGATCTAACGCATCGCGAATGACAAATGCATCACAAAGCAAAACTGGGCAACAACCGCGACAAGGTCAACATAAAACCACGCAATGTTATAAATGCGGAAAATCGGGACATTACGGACGCGATTGCCGCAGCAGTAAATACGCGCTCCCAAAACCGGACAAGCCCCCTCGCGCAAATACCGTAGAGAAATTCTGCAATTATTGCAAAAAACGCGGACATAATCGCGACGAGTGTTGGACTTTAAATGGAAGGCCGAAAACAAATACACCGGACCGCGATAAGGGAACCGATAATAAAAAATCGCGAAGCATAAATAAAATTGAGAACAGTAAGAAACCGAAATCGCGAAAAAGAGATACCGACTCCGAGTATAGCAATGACGAGGAAGAACGGCAAGAAGAAAATAATAAAAAGACACGCGCGATAGAATATCAGGTGACTCACGTGCGACAGACGCCTCGTGGAGCAGCGAGCCTGAATTTAATAACTCTACCTATACGCGAAGTAAAGAACGGCAAGATTAACATGCTCTACGATTCTGGAGCTACTGTCTCTTTAATAAAAGTTAAACACCTGAAAGGTGAAACCGAGATATACAACGACAAAATTACTTTGATCGGCATAACCGGGCATAAAGCGCGAACAATAGGAAAATTCTACGCGACTATCGATCTAGGCAGCCGAAAAATCAAACACGCGATTTATGTCGTAAAGGACGACTTCCCAATGGAATACGAAGGGATCATAGGAATCGATTTTCTACAAAAGCAACAAGTCACGTGCGATTACAAAAAACAGGAGATTCAAATAGGAAACGCCGTATTAAAATTACGACCGTACAATAAAATTCAATTAAAACCGCGTAGCGAAACGATAATACAAACGGCAACGAATCGTAATAAGATAGGCGTGATAAAGGCCGAAGAAACAGCACCGGGAATATATATCGGACGATGCCTGGTAGAACCAAAAAATTTTGTGTGCCCCGTCAGTATAATTAATACGACCGACGAGACTAGAGATTAGTACGCCGCTCGTAACCGTAGAAGACGTATGTGAAGATAACGCACACAAAGTACACGATACACACGGGCGACACTCATAACTCGTCAACGCGCGACGAACGAATCTGACAATTATTACGCACGGATCATCTAAACGTCGAAGAAAAACGCTCAGTACAACGGATATGCGAAGAATATAGCGATATATTTCATTTAAATGAAGAACCACTGACATGCACCGCGACGATAAAGCACGAGATAAACACGCGCGCCGACACCTCGCCCGTCAACGTAAGACCATACCGCCTTCCCGAGAAGCATAAAGCAGAAGTAAATAAGCAAGTGCAAGGAATGCTAAAAGACCAAATTATTAGAACAAGCATGAGTCAATGGAATGCTCCATTATTAGTAGTGCCGAAAAAAGCCGATGCGTCAGGAAAACAAAGACTCAGGGTAGTAGTAGACTTCCGGAAAGTTAACGATTTAACTATAGGCGACTCATTTCCTCTGCCTAATATTACCGATATATTGGACCAGTTAGGGAACGCCAAATATTTTACGACGCTTGATCTAGCATCAGGATATCACCAGATACCGATGGCTGAGCGCGATAAAAACAAAACCGCCTTTTCAACCCCCTATGGACACTACGAGTTCAACCGAATGCCGTTTGGATTAAAAAACGCGCCTGCGACCTTCCAACGATTAATGAATTCGGTACTAACAGGGATACAAGGGCTCAGATGTCTCGTTTATCTCGACGACATCGTAATATACGGATCCAGTTTGGAGGATCATAACAAAAGACTCGTGGAAGTACTACAGAGATTACGAAAACATAATTTAAAATTGCAACCGGAAAAGTGCGAATTTTTACGTAAAGAAGTAATATACTTAGGGCATATTATTTCCGAGAACGGCATATTACCCGATCCGTCGAAACTAGACGCGGTAAAAAATTTTCCGATGCCACAAAAAATAAAAGACATACAATCGTTTATCGGACTAGCGGGCTACTATCGCAAATTCATTGAAGATTTCTCGCGAATCGCGAAACCGTTAACAAAACTAACAAAAAAGACGGAAGTTTTTGTATGGGGAAACGAACAACAAATCGCGTTCGACACCCTAAAAGAAAAATTAATGACCGCGCCAGTGTTAAAATATCCGGACTTCATCGAAGAATTCAACGTGACCACCGATGCCTCCGACTACGCAATCGGAGCCGTGCTGTCACAGGGACCGGTAGGCAATGACCGACCTATCGCTTACGCCAGCCGAGTGTTATCTCGGGCAGAGCAAAATTATAATACGACCGAAAAAGAATTGTTAGCAATCGTATGGGCAGTTAAACATTTTCGACCATATGTCTATGGAACAAAATTTAAAATAATAACCGACCATAAACCTCTAATTTGGCTATTTAACGTCACGGACCCCGGATCAAGACTCATCCGCTGGAGATTAAAATTAGAAGAATACGATTACGAGATAATTCACAAGGCCGGACGAGCAAACGCGAACGCCGACGCGCTAAGTCGACACGTAACTCGAGATACAAGCGAGAGAAGAAAGAGAGAAATCTTCAAAGTAGAAGAAGAGGAAGAAGAGAGAGAAGAAAAACTCGCCGATAACGCAAGAGTATATACCGAAGAGGAGAAACAACAAATACTCTACGAATATCATGATGCACCCACAGGAGGACATCAGGGAATCGAACGCACAATAAAAAGAATTCGATTAAAACATAACTGGCCAGGATTAACAAGAGACGTCGAAAAATATATCTCGAAATGCGAATCCTGCCAGAAAAATAAATTATCGCGACGAGTAAAAGCACCCCTCATTATTACGGACACGCCGAGTAAACCATTCGAAAAATGCGCGTTAGATATAGTCGGACCGTTAACAATTACTAATAACGGAAATAAATATTTACTAACTTTCCAAGATAATTTAACAAAATTTAGCAAAGCGATACCGATCGCAAACCAAGAAGCTAACACGGTCGCGAAAGAATTCGCCACGAAAATAATTTTCGAATACGGAATTCCCGAAAAAATTCTAACCGACCAAGGAACAAATTTTGTAAGTGAAATATTTAAGAATACGTGCAAATTACTTAAAATCGATAAAATTCAGACAACAGCTTATCACCCCGAAAGCAACGGAGCATTAGAGCGTTCACACCGTACGTTAGCCGAATATTTAAGACACTATATAAATGCCGACCAAACAGACTGGGACGAGTGGATTCCCTACGCAATGTTTACGTATAACACGACCCCACACACGGTTACGGGGCATACACCTTTCGAATTAGTATACGGGCATCAAGCGGACCTACCGACAGCTCTAGCGAGACCGCCCAAACTAACGTATAGTTACGACGACTACTCGCAAGAATTAAAAGAAAGAATACGGGCGTCAAATCAACTCGCGAAAGAGAATATTAAAGAAGACAAAATAAAAGCCAAAGGGTACTACGATAAATCCGCGAAAGAAACAAAATTTAAGATAGGCGACAAAGTACTAGTATACGACGAGACGCTCCGACGGGGACGATCGAAAAAATTAGATGCACTATGGGCAGGACCTTACGTAATAACCGAAAAGAATTCCGACGTAAATTACACAATTAAAAAAGGAAGAAAAGCAGTGCGCATGCATACGAATAGATTAAAGCTATTTATAGAAAATTAATACTTACTTAATCATCTTCCTCGTCGGTGTCACGGTCAGCGAAACCGTAAGGAAGAGGCCGCCCTTGTTGTAAGGCCTCAAGGGTCCGCATGGCCGGAATCATGAACGCCTCTTCGGGAGGCACAGGCACCACCTCCTGCACAGAACGCACCCCCGTTGCAACGTCAACGGACACCCGAAGGGAAAACGGGGTGCCCGCGATCCGGCGGATAGCCGCACGGGCCCGTCCTAAACGAGTGGCGGGTAGCTCCGGCCCCACCACCGGTGCACGACGCACCGCACGCCTACACCCGGAGCATAAAGGCTCCCACCACGGAGTAAAATCGGCACAAGCCACGCAGTTGAACCACAATTCAGAACTCATTATAAATTTTTTGTTATCAATCTTTGCGGCACCAAAGTTGTCATAAGACTAAGCGATGAGATGCAGAAGCATCTCAGGACTCAAGAGTCACATAAGAAACTAACACCGTTCTCACCTGATAAAAGTTGCGAACCAAAGCAATACCATTAAAGATAAAATAAAAACTCAATATATTATTACAGGACACTCACACTCTTAATCTGCAACGCTGCAGCATCCGCGAATCAACGCGAGAAGAATCGACCGTATAAAATAACGGAATTCAAGCATAGCCCAGGGATATACTTTGAGCAAATTGGTCAACTACACTATTCCAAGAAAACATGGAAATTAGTAGTAAAATTAGACTTAGCACCCCTAAACTACAGACAAGAACAAATAAAAAGTTATCTAAAACAAACAGAAATAATGTGCGATTCAACGATTTTGCGACTTCCTTATTATAAGAACATATGTATCAATTCAAATAATATCGCGAAACGAAAATTAAAATATTTAAATAACATAATGAATCAAATCAACACTATATACAAAAGACCTATAACCAAACGTCGAGGACTAATAGACGGAATAGGCTCAATAGCGAAAACATTATTCGGGACCATGGACGCAAATGACGAAAAACGCATAAACGAACAGCTAGAATTATTAGAAAATAATCGACAAGTAACAGAACACGCGATTAGAAACCAATTAAAATTAGTAAATGCTACTGTAGCGCATTTAGATAAATTAGAAAATATAATTGAACATAACGAGAAAATATTGCGAAAAACAATAACCGAATCTATTTCTTTAGAGGAAATACGTGACCATTTCAGGGCCATAGATACAATTCTAAGCGAATTAGTAAAGGACGCAGAAAATATAATGGAATATTTAACATATATACGAAAAGGCGAAATGCACCCTAAATTAATGCCAATTAATGACATTGTAATCCATTTAAAAGAAGCGGCAGCGCAACTGCCTGAAGGATTATATTTTCCTTTTAAAGTCCACACAGACGACTGGTCAGCGATAGAAAAAAACACCGCGATAACAGCGTACTGTGATCCGACAACAATATATACTATTTTGCGTTTCCCTTTAATTGCGCAACCGACCTATGATATTGTAAAAGTAATAAAATTCCCCACACCATCCTATAATAATGTATACAATTATATCAAAATAGATAATCAAATAATTGTTATAGATAAAGAAAAATTAACATATGCGACAATGACGGAAAGCGAATTGCGAAATTGTAATAAAATTAATACACAATATGTATGTAAACGCAATTCACCTATACACCGCGTAGATTTAGACGCACCATGCGAAATTCAAATGTATACGCAGCGACAACATTATCAGAGCAAATGTAATGTAAGACACTATGTCTCAACCCACATGTTATGGATAGCATTACACCAAGAGCACACCTGGTTATACTCGACGGACGCCGAACAAACGATAACCATACAATGTGACGGTCAGCTCGAAAATAAAATAATAAGAAATACCGGCGAAATTACGCTAAACGGAAATTGTAAACTGACAACACCAGACACAATAATAGAAACAGAAGAAAAAACATACGAAACCGTTCTAGAAACCTTTCTACCTAGTATCAATATAACAATTCCAGGAGACGGAAATATAACAAGACATAACGAAGACACGCTAGAAAATATCTCACAACATCGTTTAGAATTAACAAACCTCAAATTAACAGATATAGATAACGACTTACAAAACAACGAACAAAACTTCTACGCAACGAAACAATTTATCTATCCGATGACATCTAGCGGAATAATAATAATATTAATTATAATAACCATTATAGTATTTTGGATAATAATACGACAAAGAAATAAAAACAAAAGACGACCATCAGTTAGGATAGTCGATGACTCTGGCATACCAAGGTCAATATTAAGAAGAAGCCAAAGTACTAGATTTTAGAAATAAGAAACGATTATAAAACTACATTGTAAACGGGAATTATAACTGTACGTAGCATTAGAAATAATCTTAACAAAAATAAGATAAGAAAGCGAAAAACTTCGTACCTCCGTTTTTCTTTTTTTTACGGGGGAGGAATGTTATAGCCCGAACTATAACCAGTAGTTATTAGAAATTAGAATTTACTGAATATCTTTATAGAATACTGTAAAACATTTTTGCTTATAAAAGAGCGCTCTCGACAAACGCTCGTCGCGTGAAAACGCTAACGCAGCGAGACACGCGCGAAGCACCGGAAACCGCGAGATGCAAGCGAAGACCAGGGACTTCGACCTGCTTCGCTTGCAATTAGACCAAAAACGCGTGAGTATTGTTAACCAATCAGAGACCTGTTTCCAAGGGCCTCTCCCGAAAGAAATCCAAGAAACAAAGAGGATATAGGACGGAGAGCCCGCCCGCGAAGGCAGTCTCGAATACAATTCCTAAACATCAAGACGTGGTCGCTAATAAGAAACCAGAACATCAGAACGAGACTCACTAACAACGACCTGAATTATTGAGAGGAATACGAATATACGCTCATCGAATGTTACGCGAATATATATTTAAAGAAAGGACGAGAAATAAAGCGAAACCATATTCAATCCGAAATAAAAGTGTATTTTAAGAGAAAGAAAAGAGTACAACACTCCTAACTTCCTACGAAGTCCTGCACGACCCGAGGATCCTCATCCTTAATTCGGCGCAACCCCAGTGCCTTGTTCGAGGCACACAACACTATCTATCAGTGAACTTGGGAAGAGGTTTGCGGCCGGAAAGAGCGGTTGTTTATGTTTTTTTTTATAATGGAATCGGTAATTCTAACAGAAATATAAAATTTAAATGATATGCTTATCTAACAAGTTTAATAATTTATTTTACATTACGCGTCTGATGTAGAATGAATTAATAATTCCAGACGAAGCGACAATCTAACAATCAATGAAATCGTAATGTTTAATTTATGAAAGAGCTTGCACAAATTAATATACAGTTACAAATATGTATAATTTTATTTAAAAATAATTATTGTCGAATTTATTTTACTATAATAGGCAAAAATGATCTCTTTATAAATTCTGATACTCATGAATAATTTTGTCTTCAAACTATACGACTATGTCAAGCCTTAATCGCGCTTAATCCGATATGAAACACACGTGGAACAGATGCGCGCAATTCGTACGAAACGTCTCGCTGCATTTCCTGGGGAGAATTCTAGCTCGTTCGACACGATGGGAACGACGGTTGAGAAAGGACAGAAAAAAAGCCATCGGTGGTAGGTCAAAGAAAGAATGGATAACGAATCGAATGAGTCCCTTTCGACCGTTTGGGTAATATTGGACGAAATTTCGGAGCGAGAGAGAAAGAGAAAGATTCCGTCTTATTTTTTCCTTTATTTTCCAGAAATAATTTATAACAACACTTATCGAGTTTCGTGATTAATGCGTGATTATGCTTAACGAGCTCTTAGAGTAAATTTTTTTCTACAAATGTCATTAAAAAAAAATAATTTTGAAAATATTCTTCCTATCGATATTAAATGTATAATTATTTAGAAAAAATATATTATAATATATATACTTATATATACTGTATACTATATATAATATATAATTGCATTATATATAATATATAAAATGTAATTATTTAGAAAAAATATATAATTGTTATCGAAATTATTAAAAAAAACTATATGGCATATATGAGGGAAAGAATATTACTTTTCAGGATAAACTCACGAAGATGATATCTCGGTCTATCCGCCCCTTCCTGTTTCCTCTTCACGAGCTTGCTTGGCTAATCTCTAGGCCGCAACATCCTGTGGGTGGAAATCATCTCGTTTGTTATAAAGTTCTCCGTTCGAACTTGGAAATCGTCAGTCCGCGCCTTCTGTCCCTCGCGACGTTTTTCCACGAGTGTCTTCTCCCTTTCTTTGGTCCGGAAAATTGTGATAATCTTGAGTAATATTAATTGAAGTGCTGCTTCGCATAATCTAACAGTGAAGACCGTAAAGTGTTCTGCTTGAAGGGTGAAATATTCGCGATAGAAAGTAGATGGCCACTCTGGAATGTAATTATTATACATATCATTACTAAAAGATTCTTACATCTTTTACGAAAAAAGTTAAATTTGCGAAGAATGTATAAATTATCTTTGAAATGTAAAAAAACATAGTGCCATTTGCAAAAATTATAAAAATTATATTCCTGAATTGTGAAATTTAAAAAGATATATGCTAATGGAAGAAAATGTTATCGCCTGCGATTTGTAATTTGTAAGAGTAATTTTTACATTCTTTTACAAATAATGTCTCTCAATTAATGTTCTTAAACAATATAAATATCTATAATAATTTTTTTTTTTACATTTATAAGATAAAGCAATGGAAAAATTGTTATATTTTGTATTGACAGTTAGAGCTCTTGTTTAGCAATCAATAGTCTTAACGAGGTAGTTCATATACCTGAAGAGAGAATCCTGCAAGGGCTGTCCACACTTTTGACTCTTTATAAGAATTCTATTGTTCCAAAATTGTGCTTTGTCTAATTTTTCTTTTTTTTTTTTCTTTCAGACTGATCATATGGCGAGGTTGAGGTCTATTACTTGTGCTATCGTAAACAAGTGATTATTTGTAATCCTATTTGTATATTTATACAAATGTTGAAAGTAATTTTCGTTCTTTTCAACGTGTTATGTTCATTTTTTGTCGAATTCTTAATACTCTTAGAACAGTATTTTCAATCTCTAGATCATAAGTAAACAAATAAGTTTCAAAATAATTAAAAAATAATTAAACGTTGAAAGGACACGCGTGCGAGAAAGAGACCTAATCCGACTTTGAACGCTTTCGTTACATTAAATTCCTGCTGAGATCTGTCAACAAATTTGCGCTCTTTCTTCAGTATCATAGTTGCCAAAGTCGAGGGGTTGCCAACAGATGATGGCTGTACGGAGAAGATCTTTGGTATTAGAAGAAAGAAGAGACGAAGATATTATCGAACGATTACGTTGCGGCTCGTCTTTAGGCACTTTGCTTTTTTTTTTTAATGCGAGCTGCCTACTGAACCGAAGGGCAACATCGTGATCGATCATATTCATCCATGAAATTATGATGAAAAACATCCCTATATTCTATTAAGTATTAATTATTCGTAAAAACAATTTTAAACATTTTACTTTTTCTTTTTAGATATCGGTTAAAACAAGACATGTCTTTCTTACTTTTTCAGTTAAATTAAGATCAGACAAACCAGAAAAATTGTATTTTTCTTTTGTATACCACATCGCACGGTCATAAATTAATAAAATATTTTTCAACAATATATCTTTTCTATGTCGACACTTCTGTAATCATCTCTTTAGATTTACAAACCTACGTTCCGATTATATCAGCGCTACTTTCAAATAAAAATATAAAATTTCTATGGTAAGTTTCGTAAAATATTCGCTGCAAAAAATTCTCTTAGCGGACAGTATTTTTTATTAAATTGTTCGATACACATCCATATTGGTGCGACATAACAATTTCACGTAGGAGTGTTAATTAAACGTTTTTCTCGTCAAAATCAAGAATTCGATATTCGTGTTATGATTTTTTTTAATGCATGTTATGATTTTATAAATTGTGCTAATGTGTATGTTGTTCCAAGTTTGTAACGTGTCGATTATCGTGTCGCTTTTGCGACACGATTTTACTCGTTACAAATCTTTTCAGTCACGATTCTAAATCGAGTATATCGTCTTATTTCATTCTCCCATTATAACGTAATGAATTCTTAATAATTATATAAGTCTCAGCGGTTTGCATACACATACACATTTCTCTCGTAAAAATGATAATTATACTAATGTGACAAATATAAATTATGCTACTTTGCCTGCAGATCGATGTGTAAAGCTATAGCTATACACTGCTTAACTTTGATGTGTGTGACAATATTAATATAATTAATATTTATATATAATATAGATATATAATTAATTATATATGGAGGTAACTTTTAAGAACGTTACTAAATAATATCTAACAATAAGATAAAAGCAACATGTGATTTAATTGTACGAATTGTACTGTTTATAAGAATGGATAATTGCGAAGTTAAAATTCTGTAAAATTCGGCAATCTTATAAATAAATTAATGTTAATTAGAGAATTCAGTAGAGCGATTGGCTCTTTGTTTCTTTATTGCTTCTGATTTTTATTCCCGTTGCATTTAGATGTAGTGTAAAATACGATATTTTTATCTTCTCTACACAATGACTGATTTATCTCTCATTTATTCTCCTTTGTACAAATCACAGATTTTTATAGACAATTCGCGCTGTTCTTGAAACCTGTCGCACAGGTTCGGAACACAAGTACAGCTTTTATTATTCTTTCTTTCTTTTTTTTTTTTAGCTAAAAATAAGACACGCGACTCCAACGTATACCTGCTTAAAATTTGTCCTCTATAAAAAATCAGTCTCATTGTCTATATAAGGTCGCGATAGTGTCGAGTCTTCCTACACAGCTATATACACCACTGACGGCGAGGATAACGATGGTGATTAATTAAAAGTTAAAAGAATCGAACGCTTCTCGAGATTCACTGGTGCTAATTTTCTTATGTTTATCAATCAGATCTTAAGTACATACAAAATTTTGATATCCAATCCGAGAAAGTGTGCATTTTACTATAAATATCAAAATTAATTAGATAGAAATGATTAATAAAAAACTGAGAGATATAAATATATATACGATCAATTAACAAAAGCTAAATGTATAGTTGCTAATGGTATTTATTCCAAGTTGTTGTTTTTTTTATGGCTTTACAAAAATATTTTAAAATATTTTTTCTCACTCTCCTTCTCCTCTCTCCAGCAACAATATTTACGAATCTCGTAAAACGTCACTGAAGGATCAGATGAAATTTAATACACCATGCGACGTGTGCCAAATGCGTTTATCTACAGGACTGTGAAAGAATACGCGATCTCGCTCTAATACTGCTCTTAAATATTATTAAAATAAATTACATTCACCCTGTTCTTCCGCGCGCGCGACAACGTGCTTAAAAATTCGCTTAATCTAAATTAACTACGGCACGTTCGAATCGCGTATTCTTCGTCTAGTGATAAACTGGAGCGAATTGGAATTCGATCATAGGTCGCGATGTGTATGTCTATTTTTTTTAGAAGATCCAATACCTAAAAATATACTAATTAACATTAAAATATATAATTAACATTAAAATGGAGATCTGTGGGCGTTTGATTGTCAAAATTTATATTATAATTATGAAATAAAAATTACATATTTTAAAAATAAAAATTTTAGGTTGTCGTATTTTTTTTATTCACAATATGATATTATAAATAATATTATTTAATAAAATAGTATATTTCGAAATTTTAATTTTTGGCGTTTACCTTCCGTCCTTTTTATATGACAAGTCTATACATATACATATATATATACACCAGGTGTCCCATTATATATATATATATATATATATATATATATATATAGACAAGGCATATAATTCGCTTACAGGTATTGGATTTTCCTAAAAGGACCTTGTGTAATTGAGAGCCGCGTCTATTTTATAAAAAAAGAAAAAAAAAAAAAAAAAAAAAACAAATGAAAGAAAAACATATGTTTACAAATATACAAATTTTCGTTCGTCGCAGAATCCCACCGATATCCAGAGCCGCATCGAACGGGAAACTTTTTTTCCCCCCCGATTTATGATAAAATATTTTTTACGATTAAACATCTCGTAAAGTTTCAAGTTAGAACCATTAAAAAAAATGAAATTTACAACAATACGTAAAATTCTTATAGTTT
Organism: Prenolepis imparis; assembly: GCF_030444845.1. Taxonomy (NCBI): domain Eukaryota; kingdom Metazoa; phylum Arthropoda; class Insecta; order Hymenoptera; family Formicidae; genus Prenolepis; species Prenolepis imparis. The sequence goes on from NW_028141636.1 coordinate 20,185, forward strand.
TTCTGTTCAATGCGATTCACCGGGACTCCTTAGGATCGTGAGTTTACCGGGAAATTGATGTTTAACGCTTATCTTATATATTAATATAAGCCGAACGTCCTGACAAAATTGGAACGACCTACTTTTACTTGGCTCAACATTCAAGCGATCGTGAAACTAGAGAGTAATGTAACGCGTTCAATATAAATTATATAGAATAAGTCATAATATCAAATATAAACTTCTTGGAACGCGATTTATCCATATAATGCTTTTAATATTACAAATTAAAAGTTGAAAATTGACTTGGAGAATTTATTATGTCAAATAGCAAGCAATGTCAACGTATGATATTCGCAATAGATTTAGATTGAAATTTAAGTCGTCATTATCGTCATTGCTAATTATTCTTAGCACACATACAAATTACAATATAGATTCTTCTTTCTCTCAAAAGCTTCACGATCACATGAGGTAGAATAAAACCGGGGAAAAACTTTCGGATACTTGCTTGTCTCACTGCGAAAAAGTCAAACTTAACATTTTAAATAGCAAATAAATTAAAAGCGCAGCTGATCTAAACTTAGTAAAACTATCATTATTCGTATTCCAATTTTATGTTTCAACTGTCGCGAAAAAAGTAATCGATCTTAACATATTGCTAATAACAAATTTTATTATTATAAAATAAAATATTATAATATAAATTATTATAATATAAAATATATTTTATATTATATTTATATTATATTTATATTATATTTATATTACAAATTTTATATTATAATGACATAAAATACTATAATATAAAATATTATAATATTACAATATAAATTATTATAATATAAAATCTCAGTATTATTAATAATAAAATATTTTGTTATTATCAATCTTTGAAACGAGAAACAATATTATCAATCAAACGTGCATAAAACAATAAATGATAATTCATGCTCGATAACAGAGCGTAAAATATTTGACTCTTTCAGTATTGTGACATATAAAAAATTATTATTAACATTCATATTAACATCGAATTACCTTCTCGTCCTATAGATATAAAATACCCCTGGTTTACAACTGGCCCCCAAAACCCGGTTTTACTCGACCTACCTCCTCCTCTTCCCCCAGTTCTTTCAACAATTTTTTTTTTTTTCGCTACGAACGATAATCCCCATGGGTCTATCTCGATAACGAGAAGAACGGCCTCAGCCAGCGGTCGACGTCGTGACGCCGTCCTCGCCGTCGTTGTCGTCGTCGTCGTCGTCGTCGTCGCGACGTCGCGACGGTCACCAGAAGTGCGACTGCACGTAGCCGCCGCCGCCGCCGCCGCCGCCTCCGCCCATCCCGATCGGGTTGAATCGATGCGGGTGTATCTTCTCCATCCTCATGGCCCCGGGAGTACTCTGCGTTGATACCACTGCTT
>NW_028141637.1:0-21514 GCF_030444845.1 Prenolepis imparis
ATGCAAGAATAGAGACCGCTAAATGCAGACAATCTCTCGAAGAATCAGTACGACTCTATCAAAAGTCATATTTCGCACAGTATAAAACTTATATAAAGTAATATTAAAATATATAGAGATATTTCTCTTCTAATTATACACCTCCTCTGTGCTGTCTGTGCACGCTGTTCTGAAAAGGAAGGAATAGTTAACACAAACATATAAACATTAATCAACAAATTAATTATTATTCCCAGAGAATCATTCCCAACTTTCAGAAAGATACATTAGTGACACATTCGTGTGTCATTGTGAAAATTGTTAATTATTTCTCGCGCAATTTGATGAATCCAGAGAACATGAGAATTGCCGCGTAAATTGCACGAGTAAGTCGCGAATGCATCGCGAATCGCGGAATCGGCCGAGGCCGAAGAAGAGTGCAGTCTGGAACGATTGCGCGGATTTCTTAACGCGGTCATGCGAAGAGATCGGGTGAATTATTACACTCGTCGTAGTATTTCAGACATTATTATGTCGCGGCGGCGGTCGCCGATTATGATAGAAAACAACAATCGAGACAATTAGAGCGCGAATTTCACTCCCGCAGGTACTCACCAAGTATTCCTATAATGACGAGGAATGATTGCTTGCAGGTTAATCGCCGACGAACTCGCCACGCGAGGAGAATCAATTGTTCCTTCCTCCTCGCCCTTCTATCTTCCCCCCTTTAACCCATGCGTTCTCTTTGCGAGATCGAGAATTACCAATGAACTCGACGATAGAGGCGCCTCTTGCGATTTGCTATGCATAGTCATCGCGCGCATGCGATCTCGAAGCTTCTCCCGATCGCGGAAGGAATCGATTACAATGGTTTCACGTGCGCCACGTTAATGCAACGTTTATTGCATTATTTATGGTATACCGTACGAATAACGACTTATCTGGTATCGCGCTATCGGGGGATTTATACGATACGTATAAAATGCTGTTACTCGCGAGTATGTAGTTAGCGAGCACGTGAAATTGAAGGGCTCGCGGCGATACAATGTATACTGAGTGAGAAAGGGGCCTCTGGTAATTTTCAACTTTGTGCAGTTTACTATTAATTAGCAAGTAGCATTTCTCGTTCTACGCGAGATTTAGATTCTTTTTCTTTTTTTTTTCTATAAGACTATAATCCCTTCGAGCTGATGAAAATAAAACTAGCCAGAAAATAATTTTCTGCTATTCCTCTCGCGCGACTTGTAGAAGTTAGGTTTGATTAAAATTAAGTTATGTTAAATTAAGTTAGGGCTAGGACTAGGTTAGGTTAAAATTTCTCGATTTCCTCAGGTTAGGTTAGGTTGGGTCCCCGGAAGTAATGCGCGAGCGTTTCCTGGGGAGCTTTCACATGGCATTAGAATACCACCGGTGGGGTTTAGTCGGTAAGAGTCCGACAATATCCAATGGTTCCTCCGAAGCGGCGGGTGTCCATGAAGATTCCCCATCGACAAAAGTAAAAAATTAGGTTAGATTAGCTTAGAATTTCTCGATTTCGAATTACCTCTTTTTTGCCGCGAATGTCGTGCGCGTCGTATCGTATGACCGAAGCCCTGTCGCGTCGGCCCACGAAATTGATGGCGACCGTCAAGCTTCACGGTCGACGAGCATTCGCGCTTCTTCAAGAACCAGGTCAGACAGAGAAACATCAACTCCCATACGGGACGACCAATTACGAGATGGATGGCTCCGACGTGTCCTGATTCGCCGACTGTCAACCTAGATAAGGATCTAACTCGCGTTATTAAACTTGCGAAAGGGCTTCTTGCGCCGACATTGTTTCTGCATCATAATTCGCATTTGCATCATAATCATCTTAGATTTTTTTCTTTGTTTGTATGACAACACTGAAAAAATTGTATTCTCATTAAAAAAATTTTTCACTTATTTTTAGAATACTTTGTTCTAAAATAGGCATTAAAAGGATTCTCTTATCTTAAAAGAGGTATACTCTAAACACTCTAAAGATTAGTATCACGTATTCTTAATTTATGAAAATGTAGACGAAATGAGATTTATTTCTATATTAACACAAAAAACAAAAAAGTATATCATTTTACAGCACATGCAAAGAAAGACCATGAAGAAGGCTTACAATTAGACATAATATATACAAAGTGTCTCAAAATTCATAATTGACCTTTAAGTGGGTGAAAGAGGGTAAAATTTTGAGACAAAAGTTTCTGTCATTGCACTTTTCTATTAGTGAATAATGACCAGAGAGAAAAGTGAGAGGAGTTTTCATCTCATAATTTTACCCTCTTTCACCTCCTCAAAGATTAATTATGAGTTTTGGGACTTTATATTAACAAAGAATATATTCTTAGTTTTAGAAGATGTTCTAAAACACTTAAGAAGTTAAGAGGGATTTTATAACATACATTCCTTTTATTTCGAGAATACCATTTTTTCGGTAGAATCGCGATATTTGTATGAATAATTGTAACACTTTCTGCGAGTTGAAAAAATTGGAAAGTAAAACTAAATAAGAATATGAATAAATATTCATATAAATTACAAGGACTTTATAAAGCTATATTAAGTTAATATCGTTTATATATTTTTTTTGCAGGACAATCGAATTGATTGCTTTGGTGGCGATTTCCAGTACGCTGTTTCTTTTTCTGCACACAAGAGATCTACATTCGCGTCTGAAAAAGATGGAAGTGCGTCTTCAACCGGGGGAAGACGACGTACTTTCGGCGAATCAGCTCTCATCTGGTAACGTATTAAAATATATGACGATAAAATTAGAACATACGATACTGAAAAGTCTCCGTCTCGCTTTCTTTCCCTTTATTAGGGTAATAAACAAAATAGAAAGATGTAGAAAAACTCTAAAAAAGGATAAAGAAATAAAAAATTTTAAAGATTTCTAAATTATTAAAAGAATAAAAGTTGAATTTTACGACGTGTTCCACATTCTGCGATAAGTAATATAATTTTCCAATCATCTCGTTCAGATGATAAATGACAATAAATAAATAGCTCATGTGTAAATAAGCGAATAATAATCAGCATACAAGAAAAAATAACGTCAAGAGAGGTTTATTTCATCTTTTTTGAAGCGACAATCCGAGGACAAATCCGAGATAACTGTTAGGTACTGTTAATTGGAAGAAACTGATTATCTATTTAATTACACAAACTGCGCTCCGGTTTCCCGTCGTCTGAAAATGAACTACATTGAAATTACACTCGTGTCAGCCGGCAGTCTCGAGAGACGCGCACCATAATAGACACGTTTATACATGCGCTTTTATCTGCTCGTACATACTCCCCGAGGGTGCTGTTAACTTCCCGGTTGAGGAAGGTCAAGGTGTGAGAGAGTGAACGCGCGGATTCGAGAAGAGTTACAGATACTCTTGTACGCATTCTACGCATGAGAATACATATAGATATGTTTGTCGTCGCTATCTGTACATTTTTCATCACACACACACACACACACACACACACACACACACACACACACACACACACACACATTCGTACGTTTCACATTTAAAAAATTCAAGTTCTGAAATAATATACGAGGATCACTCAATAAGTAAAGAGACAAATGGTTGTTGTTTTAATCCGATTTATTCAGTGAGTTTAACAATTTATCTATTTTTCGACATGCTACAATTATACACTTGTCCTATCGCTCTACTAGGTTTTTTATGGCCGAAAAGACTTCTTCGTCTTGAAGTCTGGGCCAATTTTGGACATTTGTTTTCACTTCTTCATTGTGTCAAACAAAATAAAGTTTAAAATAGAACAAGGTTGGGTAACAAGGCAGATGTGGCAGAACCTTTCAGCCTAATTTTTCATTTTTCTGTTTTGACCACTTTTGAATTGATACTCAATCCACTTGTAAAAATTTACATTCGAGTCTTACAACTTTTACCTTATTGTTTGAACATCCAAAAGTAAATTTTAGATAGTTTTACACTCTCAGAAACTCCCTAAAAATCTTATCACTGAACACTGTTCTTCAAAAGTGCAATTTTCGAGAGAACTTGTCATTGTTGAATGAGTGATAGAAATTATATATACTAATATAGTTGTCAAACAACTGTTTTAAATTGATGACAGGAACCAACTTATGGTTTTGAAAGTACCATATTTCTTTAGATATTTTGAACTACAGCCATTTGTTTCTTTATTCATTGAATGTCCTTCGTACATGAAATATATTAAAAATTTATTTGCAATTTTTATTTATTTTTTTATCAGTTTATTTCATCAAATGCGTTTATGTATTATTATTCTCCAAAAAAAAATAGAAGAAAAGATAAAAAATATGTTTTCGTTGTTGATATCTCTGAACGAAAAATTCCAAAATTGACTGATTAAAGAAAATTTTTTTCTCGCTTTATCCTCTCACGGGTATCGCAACATCAAATTCGTTGAAGGAAATGCTCTCTCACTAATGATCCCTCGTCATATTCCCTCGAATGCGTTTTGTATAAGCATGTGTGTGTTTGTATACGTATGTATACACGCGCGCGCGTTAAGTGAGTGAGAGAGAAGGAGATCTCTATCGCTTCAGTAGTTACCATTCCACATCCATTTCGCGGGATTCGTAACGGTAGCGAGAGAGCTTCGTTTACTCGCAATCGCGAGCTAATTATTCGTACACGTCCCGTCGTTCGCTTCACACGTGGTAAATCCATGGTCTTTGCCGCGCCGGGTGTATTTATTACGTTACAGCTCTCGCAATTACGTGTGCGTGTTGCGGTGTCGCTTTATTATTAGTTAAAGCCGAAGCAAATGCGAATCCTGTTGATTCAAAAGATCGAAAGTGCGAGGCTTTATTATTAGGGATGAGATCAAGTTCAGTATGTACTTAAAAATCTGAGTTGAATCTAATAATCAAGTTTCATTTTCTAGAATTCGAATAATAGAAATGATATAATGTACTTGCGAAGTAATCGAATCTAAAACAATTATTTCGAATTTTAGATTGAATACCTTCGAAATAGTACTTATAAGAACATATGCGCACGTGTATGGATGTGCAGCAAATATTATAAGATTATTTTTATCTTAAAGTTCGAGTACTACTTGTAAAAGATTCGATTCTCTTTACGATAGAAAGTACTTATAAGTACTAATTACAATTTTGCATGTACAAAATCTAAAATTCGAATATGTGTTTGTATATACTTAATCCCATTGTTACATTAGTTTACAAAAAAATGTTTTTTATTATTTAAATTAAACAAGATGTTTTTTATATATTTTTGCTGAAAACGATGCCGCAAGCCAATTTTCACCAGTACGTCAGGTTTCCGACATAATTGAGATTTAATATGCAAAAAATTTTTTGCAATATTTAAGATTTTTTTTTGTGAAAAAGGTTAACGTTATCTGGAAATTCTGATTAAATGTCAATGTATTGTTTATCCTCTATAAAATGCATTTTTTTATTTCGATATCTTACTTTTTAGTCATGTTATGAAAGATTAAAGCTTAGAACTACTCATATGGAGATGCTCCTGAGGAAAAAAGGTTTTTTGGAAAAAATTATTTATCCCAAAATTGTTTTCCAAAGTTTCACGAATATCGTAAAAATAATCGTTGATATCGCGTAAAAAGATCACTAAGTACGATTATTTCCGTAAAGTCGTGCGAAACAGCCTTTACTTTCAATGGCACATACCCACTCGTGAATTAAAAAACGTTATACGTGGCATAAAACCAACCTACGTAGAAATTCATCTTTCTGTGCTTGGAATACAATGATTAACAATGTATTGTATTATAAACGTGGCTTATAATTATTATAATGACTAGCCGCATTACTTTCTACTAGAAATTTTCGCTCACGACAATTGAGAAAGAGCAAACAGTTGGCCTCTCGTTTTTGTGAAGCGAAAGTCAGTGCGTTCGAACGGGATCTCGCGTATTAGCGATTGGAGATCGAATGGAGGTAATGTATGTACATATAGTTACACATTTCCGCGATGAAGAGACTTTGTTGAAAAGATTGCGTCGGTCACGAGAAAAAGATAAAATCGCGAAAAATATTATCTAATGTTTTAAATTATAGTCTCTATTGTTTCTTTTGCACGTTTATATATTGTATAAAGTTCGCTTTTTTTGGACGATCTCTAATTTGCGGAATATAAATTCAAAATAGAATTTTCTGTTTTGTGTACCACATTTACTAATGTGTGTGTCTATCCTAATATGCATTTTATAGATATATGTATGTATTTTATTTATTCTTTAAATATTTTCTGTATTTACACGATATGTAAAATTATACAAATTGAATCTACGTTAGAAACAATATTTTTTGCGTATCGCGTGAATAATTAATTTAATAATCAATTTAATTGAATAATTAATTTAAGTACTTTCAAAGTTGATGTACTATATATAACACTGGTCAACAAAAAAAACTTTTATTTAGTTACCACAAATGATTTGAACGGGGGAGGGTCCATAAGGCCGGTTTTTGGCCCCCTCTGAATTTCATTTTAAAATATCAGAAACGTTTTATTTTTGTAAGAACTATTGAAATGAAGTGATTTTAGGCTAAACGGACGTGTTTTGAAGCCTATAACATCAATTAATACCATTTTTACCATCAACGTTCTTGTACCATCTACACATCATTTCCTTATATTTGTGTGTGTTGTGTTACATTTTGGTGTATAAAATAACAAATATTTCATGTTTTTTAGTAAATACTGTTCCGAAAGTGAAAAAAGTGGCCGGCGTCATTTTGTAGTCAGCTATAAACTTCATGTACCCTGTCCTCATATATAAGTCCATGATTTGAATTTTTTGGAAAAAATTTTTCGATTGCCTGTATATATCGTTAAGCTATATTTTCTTGTTACTTTTTTATATAACCATTTTATATAACCATATTACCATCTCAAATAAATATTCACAATAATCAAAAAATAAATAAACAATTTATTTTGAAAAAACTGAGCAAAAAGAGTAATACTAAAGAACATGAAATATTTGTTATTAATCCCCTCTTATGTTTTTCATAATTTCTTCTTCGTATTTTTAAAACAGCTCGTTCTCGGCTCAGGAAAATCCTAGCGAACTCGGGTTTTCGGCATATGAAAATATTAGAGTGACAACAGCTTTTTTTTCCACCTTTTTTTTCCACCTTTTTTTTCCACTTGGCGAGAATTCACAACAGAACGTATTAGTCACTTTATGAGGGGATTGGCTTCGCGGAATTGTTTTTTCCGCATTACTAGTTTTACACACCAAAATGTAACACAACACACACAAATATAAGGAAATGATGCGTAGATGATACAAGAATGTTGATGATAAAAATGGTATTAATTGGTTACAGGCTTCAAAACACGTCCGTTTAGCCTAAAATCACCTGATTTCAATAGTTCTTACAAAAATGAAACGTTTCTGATATTTTAAAATGAAATTCAGAGGGGGCCAAAAACCTGCCTTATGGACCCTCCCCCTTTAGGATATTTTAGGAATCTGAATCCAAAAATGACAACAGTTTTGCCAAATTGACTTTAGTTTTTGAAATAATGGATACTCAAATTACGATTTTACCCCTATACGACCTGCAGCTGCTGACATATACAGCAAGGTTTGGTCTGTCTTTTATTCTTTAACATTGTTTTTATCTCCAACGTGATCCTGATGCTCCACATAAAAGAAAATCGTACAAACACTATCTTTCTATGTATTAATTGTAATTATCTGAATCAGCTTACTTTGTTTTTATGTTATTTTACTGAATACAACGCCATTAGGCATTTCATATATATACTTTTGATGACGTATGATTTAAGACAGTTTCCATATAATTTGGGGATAGGTTATGCCATTACAATTTAGCATTTTTTATGATTTTCATGTGATACCCATTATCTAAAAAATTAGAGCCAATCTAGGAAAACTAATGCCATATTCGGAATCAGTGACACAAAGTTACTCTAAAATCGATTTAATATAATTGATAATCAGTATTGACCAGTGTAATTTATTTTTATTTTTTAATACAATATATATCTAACCAATAAAATTTTTAAAACGCTACTTTCTTATAAAAGGAAATATCAAACTTATTTTCTTTTGGTTCATAATTAATTAGTATACGTACAGTTCTAATTATTGCTATAGACGCTATATTGACCATATCGGGTAAACTGAAAAAAAAATCACGTGAAAAATCCGTGCGATTTAAGAGCCGTTCACCAGAAGGAAGAGGTGACCGAGAATAGACATGAAAGATGAAAGATGCTTTCCCGGAGGCGGAATCGACTCCGGGGCCCAGCCGAGAGTCTGGCCGCATCGAAGGGAGGTGAAAGGAAAAACTGCCGGCGCGCGTGAGCGAAAATAAATCAGAGACCGCGAGAAGAAGCTATGCGCTCGCGCGCGCATTAAAAGGAGAAATGGATTAATCGCTCGCGGCGAAATAAATGGCGATGTGAATGGAAATGAAAGTTCAATCGCTCATATATACCGAAAGCGTTCTCTCTTATCGAAGCAATTCGCTCTCGACACGAGAAGGGGAGAGGATGAAAGGACGATGATCGGGTTAGAAATGCGATTACCTGCGATTTTGAAAAAAAGTCGCAGCGAAGGAGACACTGTGAGAAATAGACGTTCCGCGCACACTAATAGCTACAATTATTATAATGAGAAAGATTTTCTACTCTTGGGGATCAATCAGAGTACACGGGACGTAATTAAACGAAAGAGAGACGCCAGCATGTATGTACGATCTGAATGTTATTGATATGCCAGGCGTGTGCAACTCCGGTGTGTGATTAAAGGAAGAAGTGGAGAAAGAGATAGAGAGGGTTCCCGCGAGAAATGTACTCGACGGGGACGAAGTGGATTAACGAGATACCTTCCATCTCTTCGCGGGGATGCGTTCGCACCTTCCTTCGTATTGCACCCCGGCAATCCCGATGTTATCGCTTGGCAACAGTCCGTAATACGTCCGCGAGGAATGCGCAGTGTCCGGCCTCTTCGCGCGCAAGGATCGAGATCAAGAATGATCTATGGAGAAGGGCCGTCTCGCTCGTGAAATGATTCGTCTCGGTCGCGAAAACGATCGCAAATGCGGTCACGAACTCTAGCAAAAATCCGAACACATTCATGAACACATTCATAAATAAGAATATTAAGAGCTTTGTAAAAAAAAAAGATACATATTATTTGATCGAGGATTCGAAGTAAGAAGCTAATTTTGCTTCAAAGAAGCTATAGAGAAGTCATAAATAATATGGGTTCTCTCTTATCATTAAGTCATCATCATCAAGAACTTTCTCGATATCATGAGTAGTTGCTGATATATTGACTTGTAATGAGTCACATAATTCACTGTGTATGTAATGTCGTGTTATTTTCAACGAAGCATTTATCACTGAAAAAGTGAATTTTTATTTTATGGATTTCCCACTTATTTTTAGAATACTTTGTTCTAAAAATAGGCGCCCAAAGAATTTTTTTCCCTTAAGAAGGGAATGCTCTAAAGATTAGTATATTTAGATTAGTATATCAGATATTTTTAATTTATAAAAATTTACGAGACTTATATTTACATTAACAAAAAAGTACATTATTTTACAGCACACAGTCCTGAATGATTAAATTAGGTTCTTCTAATAAGCTAAATTCATTGAACACAACACAATACACAAACACTGCACTGCATTGTAATTACAACTATATATCCACTATATATCCATATCCCAGTGAGAAATAATGGTCGAATTGACGTCGATTCGACCAATCATTTCTCACTGGGATACGTTGCTGCAACAATATAACCCCAGATAGTTTAACAGTAGTCATTTTAACGTATAATTTGACCTAATTTATTATCAAAATGATTACTTTTGCTATCCGGCCATATAACACTACCTGATGAACACATAAACAATAACATATAGGGCTGTGTTTGTTATTAACAAAGAATATCTTCTTACAATTAGTATTGAAGGCTTCTAGAAACACTTAGGAATATCTAGTAAGAACAATTTTATATACAGTCCTCTCTTACTTCGAAAATACAATTTTTTCGGTGTAATCATTCTTCATTCAGATTTCTAAATACTTTTAAAGCTGACTAATGTCTGATGTGCGATTTCCTCTCCTCCGATCGCATTCTCATTCGGAAACAGAAGATCCGCAGATCTGCTTCTGCGTTCACTCCTAACGTAACCTAATACGATTCAGCGCGGAATAAACTCGTGCACAAAAGAATTTACAAGCTCTTCTCGTGGACGCGAACGAGGATCAACATCGGTTTACATTCAACCTCGTTGACCGCGTTTATTTTAACTAGTAACCAGCCAGACGTAAAATAACAATGCGTGTAAGTGAAAGTAAAGTATGATATTCCCTATTTTATGCAGGTACACGCGCGGTAAGAAATGTATCATATACCTGTTGAAAGCGGCTTCTCTTTGCGAAGGCTTTTGTTATAGTGAAAGCGACAGTTCAATTGATACATGAAAGCACCGTGTCAGAATCGATTAGGGTTAATCGGATAATCCACGCGATAGTAAAATCATTTCAGACGACAAGCGCGTAGTCGTATGTCATTCACTTGTGTATCCGTCAACTGATCGAGCAGTAGTAAATCAGACATCGATCGATCATCGGCAATTAGTGTGAAATTGTTAAACAAAAAAATCTGAGTAGCAATTCTGAAAAAAGAATACTTTCTTTGATAATTATAATTGAAATCTAAGAAAATCTAAGAAAAAGATTGTCAAATGATTAAACTCGGCAAAAGTTGCATGTGAGTTAGATTAGGTTAATTTTCTATTTTAAAAAAAATTACTAAAGCTCTTGATTTTCTGCAGCATTGTCGGTTTGATTAATGAGACAAGATCAAGATCACATATCTCTCTCCGCGAGAGAAGGAAGTGCCGTGTCGTTTAACGTCACAGAAAATTAAACGCAAATTCGAGAACGAACACTCAACCTTTTGTTCGTCGCGCGCTTTCTTTCTCCTAACCGTTGTCATGCAACGTGCCATTGTTCTGGTCACAATCGGTCGGCCAGTTTAAGACAGAGAATAGGAAGCGATCCTTATTGTTCCTTTGACAATATACAGTCCGATTGTCGGACTGTCCGACTGAAAATCGCATAATTGGTTAATCTATTATCGCCCACCGTCATTCAAGTGGAAGAATGCATGCTGTGATTATAATACCTTTATCTCTTCAAATGAATACATTACGGTGACGATGATATAACGTTTGTTGAAGCGAAACAGAATTGCAAACATACAGAATGCAAAAATAGGTTAATTGTAAGATCTGTAGGTCTATTCTCTCTTTCTTTTCGACTCAAAAAAAATCTTTTTTTAGGAAGATTCTTTATATATTTATTAATTATCAATTATCAATTAATTCAAAACACTTTAAAGTATAATATTCTTCAAGATATAACTTTCTTAATTATTATATCGTTATAAATGTTTTTCTTTTTTTTTCCTTTAGATGCATTATTAACGTTAGCGCACATTTGCGCGCTCTACTAAGTTAGTACGAGTTGAAACTGCTATGTGATAACTACATATAAGAAGCAAATAGCGAAACTTCTATAGGTCAGATAAAGTTTTGCAGATAGAAACGAGTTTAAACGTCCGACAAGTATCACACGTATATAAATCTTGTAATTAAATCGGATATGTAGCACAATATTAGTTGAACGATACATTGTAGCAACAAAAAATTTCTATTTTTTTAACACATTAAAGACACATTTCACATTAAAGACATATACATAAAACACATAAAAAGTTCGTAGCATAAATTTGATGAAAAGATATCCGAGAGTTTTTAAACCTTAAAATACGTTTTTCAAACAAAATCTATTGCATAAAAGTCAAGGAAGAACTTTATATAATTTTATTTAATATATACTCTCTGAAAAAATTATATTCTTATTTTAAGAATTTAAGAACTTATTTTTAGAATATGCCATTTTTAAAAAATCTTCTTACCTTAAGAAGGGAATCCTCTAAAGATTTGTATCAGATATTTCTAATTTTTTATAAAAATTAGGCAAAATGGGATTTATTTTTACATTAACGAAAAAGTACATTATTTTGCATCATATAGGCAGAAAAATATCCTAATAAAGCACAGACATAATATATGTATATTGATGAGCATAAAATATATGAGATTTTTTTAGATCCTGAATGATTAAATTAGACTATGTTACACGTTACTTATTCGTGAACACTTCTTTTAAGTTGCTCAAGTCTTCTTTTTCGAACCACTTATTAATTTCATTCATTTTTCTAATAAATTAAACCATTCAGTGACAAATATTGCACTGCACTGTAAATTGCAATACTATATAACCATATATATTGCTACAACAATATGACCATACAACGTCAAATAAATGCTCTGCATAAAAAATATAACGTTTGTTATTAACAAAAAGTATATTCTTAGGTGATATTCAAGAAATATTTAAGAATATCTAAAAAGGATGACTAAAAAGAGAGATTAAATTTAAAAGATATATTTAAGAGGAATTTTGTAGTTTACGATTCTATATTATTTCGAGAATACAGTTTTTTCGGTGTATGTCTATATACATATATCCTGATATGTATTTTATTTTTTTCACATATGTTCTGTATTATACAATACATAAAATTACAAATAGATTTCTATTCCGAATTTTGTTGAATAATATAGACTATCGTCTAATAAAGCAAATTTAAACTAATCTCTCTGTCTCTTGAAATTTCAGAATAAACAAATTTTAATTTTAATTTCTCACTTCTTTTTATGTAAAAAAATGTTATCTTACAGATATGGGCAATATATTCTTCGTAAACTCTTTCAGTTGACGATAATCTTACAAGCGACGTTCTTATATTCTTCCACGGGCCAATAACGATACGTTATGGGTTATACATTTTCCGGAGGAAACGATGCGAACACAGTGGTGTGTCCGTCTAACCCAGTTCGAGTAATTTCTTTCTCGAAACGCATCAACGCGTGCTGGATCATCTTGTACGTCCATATATAATATGGGAGTACGGATCGTATCGGTCGTCGTATGCATCTAATGTACGTTTTACAGACGCAGCGTGTGACTCTTCCGCATTACAGAGCCTGCTGACAGGCAATAATTTAGTTTAGTCGTTCGATCAAAATATGACAAGAAAATGCGAGGACGGAAATAAGAGTGAAATAAAGTTATAAAATATAAAACAAGAAAGAAACAATTTAAACATAACCTTCAAAGAACTTCGCCCATTTTGCTCCCCTCGGGCCTAGTCATCAAATATATATGATTTTATAGATAATGGTCGTATTAAAAAAATAGTTTTGGATCTTCAAACCCCAACCCGAAATAGTTCTGATCTCCTAACTATGTCATTTATTTGTTTGATGGCTCATTATCAGAACTGTCCAAAATAACAAATATGTCATTACTGTGCTCAAAAAGTATCTGTATACCTTCTGAAAGATATTTAGCATATCCTAGATACCAAATAACCGACATAATATGGGAATAACAGCCTACATCATTTTTACGTCCAAGATACGAGATAAATATTTTGGACGTGAAAAGAAATCTTTAGGAAAGAATGAATATATATATACAGGGTGTCCGGTAATAGTCACGCCAACCGTCGTGTGCAGATTCCTGGGATCATTTGGAGACGATTTTTCCTCAGCGAAAATGTCGAGGGAGGTCATTATTTTTTGCATGTTTCCAATTTTTGCCATCATGTATCTTTGTAACTAAGCCTTAAATTAAAATTCTATTAAAGTAAACTCTACCTGAAATTAACTGAAGAATATGAATTATTATTATTTTATTTCCACAAGGCTTCGTTTGCGAAAAACCCTTTATTTTCAATCGCTTATAACTCGAAAATTATTGGTGTCTCGACATTTTTGCTGAGGAAAAATCGTCTCCAAATGATCCCAGGAATCTGCACACGACGGTTGGCGTGACTATTACCGGACACCCTGTATATACAAAAACAAGAATTCTAGGAATTATGTTCAACTATAAAATAAAAAATCATCAATTTATTGCAAGTGTGAAAGCATTGTGTAAGCCTAGATAACAAAATGAATACACTTTATACACCAACATTGATGACATCCTAACATTGACCGGCGGGTAAACGTTGGCACCTATAAATTTTCAATCCTCTCATGATGCCCTACAATTTGGTATATGTCTCATCTCTAGACTCGGGGGAGGAGTCCAGAAATCTCTAAAATATAATCATTTAAAATATAATTATTATCACCCATAAAAATGAGTGAATTTAAATTTCCTTCTTTCTATATTATAATCTATTTTTAACGTCAATAAAGGAAAGGAGGAGATCATGTTTGAAAGTCGCGCTTGTTACGTTCTAGATAACCATATAGAAATATAGAACGTTTGTATTAAATAATATAAACTTGAGATTACTCGCGTAATTTAACTGGCTGCCAGTTTGCAAGTTTTCCACCCGTTGACGTTGCATGATAATATCTATCGTAAAAGGGGAAAAAGAAAGCGCACGTTTCTATCCTACTGTATCATTAGCACGTAAGAAGGATGCTAGAATCGGACGATTATACAAACGAACGATCGCGTTTGTATGATCAGCTCTAACATTATGGAAATGCCGTAATAGAATTGTTTGCGATCGTGATGCGCGTTTCCAGCTGAAGAAGCGAAGCTGGTATTTATCTCCTAGTTAGAATTGCGAGATCCGAATGCGAGATGACAGTATTTCGCACGGAGAACTCTTATGAAACACTGTCGATCGATTATTGAACGACCGATAAACTTTGAAGGGGAAGTGAATTTAACTTCCTGGAGAGACCTGTATGATGGGAATTAGTTAATGAAACTCATTCTTGCGCAAAAAAACACGCGTTTACGCGTTGAAGATACATAGATAGATACTACGTTGTAAACCTTAATAAAACGGTGAATGAAATCTCTACTTTATGATCGCGCTCGAAAATCGTTTATTGCTCGATGATATCGTTTCGAATTTATTGCCTCTTGTAAGTGAAAGTCGACTCAATGTTGTTATTATATGCCGTTATATCCATGTTCTAAAGGAAGACGGATAATTAAAAGGATGCGTGAGCTCAAACGTACAGTATAATACACATATGCATGACGTGCACAATTGTCATTCGATAAAAAAAAAAGAAAATTCACTACAAATTAAATTTAGTTACTTGTTGACGAATTAATTGAAATGATTATCGAATTATCTCTAAATTTTTAGTTATTTATCGCAATATACATATATGAAGTATACCGAAAAAATTGTATTCTCGAAGTAAGAGGACTGTACATACACTATAAAATCCCTCTTAACAGATATTCTTAAGTGTTTCTAGAACATCCTCTAAAACTAACAATAAGAATATATTCTAATATTTGTTAGTAACAAACGGTCGTAGGTTTTTTTATGCGTATCGTTTATTTGACGTTATATGGTCATATTGTTGCAGCAATGTAAGGTCATATAGTGTTGCAATTTACAGTGCAGTGTTTGTCACTACTTAATTGGTTTTAATTTATTAGAAGAATAGATGAAGTTAATAAATAGCGCGAAAAAGAAAAGCAACTTAAAAGATGTGTTCACGAGTAAATAACGTGCAATATAACGTAATTTAATCTAATTAATTAGACCATGTGAATTTATAAACGCTCGTTATATATCAAATATGAATGATGAAAATTACATTGGCTATGCGAGCCAAACGTGGATGTCAGTACGTATGCTTCCAATGAAATTAATTTTTTCGTTGGAATTTAATTCATTGTGCACGAGGCACGAATTTTGCTTGGTACTTATGCCAAGACTTTATTTGGGAATAATCTCAATTCGAGATTTAATTTCTCGAATCCCCTCTAACCCCCCTACAGAATTATAGGCGAGAAAAATATAGATCCGAAAGTCGCTGAATCGGGAATCGAACCCGAGACCTTTTTTCTCGCCTATAATTCTGTAGGGGGGTTAGAGGGGATTCGGGAAATTAAATCTCGAATTGAGATTATTCCCAAATAAAGTCTTGGCATAAGTACCAAGCAAAATTCGTGCCTCGTGCACAATGAATTAAATTCCAACGAAAAAATTAATTTCATTGGAAGCATACGTACTGACATCCACGTTTGGCTCGCATAGCCAATGTAATTTTCATCATTCATAACTAATTAATTAATTTAGGACTCAAGTCTCGTGTCTCATTGATCTATCTTTCTTTGCCCGTGTAAAATAATGTACTTTTTATTAATGTAAAAATTAATCTTATTTCGTCTACATTTTTATAAATTAAGAATATCTGATACTAATCTTTAGCGGATTCCACTCATAAGAAAAGAAAATCCTTTTAATACCTATTTTAGATCAGCATATTCTTAAAATAAAAATACAATTTTTCAGTGTATTTAACGCTCTTCGATTAGAAGCGTAATGAAATTCCACAAGAAAATTAGTAAAGACACGAAATAATCTCTTGGTTTCCTATAAATATATGAAACACACTATAGCTATAGCGACGCAATAAGTATCTATCCCTTTTTATCGCGAATATCTTTGCGATAATGCGGATTTCTCGAATTCCTTGAAACTTGAAAGAATTCATGAATCTCGACATCCGCGAGCTCATTTTCCCCATAGGACTTTGTATATGAGTCCTTTGTATCTTTTGCGGTCAGGTCTATTATCGCGGAATCTTATAAACGTTTCTTCTCTTCAACCGCAGACGAAGACGGGTATGTCACGATCGCGGATGCCTCGTTATCGTCGACATCCTGGAGTTACATAATTCCGCCAGAATAATTCCGCGTCATATCCGAGAAAAAGGAGGTTCTTTTCTTCCAATTTTCGAAACTCTCCATCCGCTTATTACAAGTGAATTAATTACTTCTCGAAAAGTTGATGTTAAATTTTCGCAAGAAATTATTATTATTATATTATTCGCAGAAATTATTATTATTATTATTATAAGTTGTTCACAAATATTCGATAAAAGTAGCAACATTTACTGTTAGAGATCGATACTGATAGGATCGAGTTATACTTAAAAAAAGTAAGTCAAAGCCAATAAACAAGTTTCATTTCTCGATTCGAATAATATTCATAAGAAATAATATTTCTATTGTATTTGCAAACTAATTGAGTTTAGAACAATTATATTCAAATTTTAAATTGAGATCTGCAGGTACCGCAAAATATTCAATCAAAATTCGAAATAGGATTTGTAAGTACTTATTATTAGTACTTATTACTTTGAAGTAG
This sequence comes from Prenolepis imparis, assembly GCF_030444845.1. Classification (NCBI taxonomy): domain Eukaryota; kingdom Metazoa; phylum Arthropoda; class Insecta; order Hymenoptera; family Formicidae; genus Prenolepis; species Prenolepis imparis. Next base: position 17,279 of record NW_028141637.1, read on the forward strand.
TACTTATTACTATAGTACTAGTAGTAGAAATTACTTAAGAGTACTTTACTATTAGTACTTATAAGTACTCTTTCTATCGTAAAAAATACAATATAATAATAAATACTTATAAATACTGTCTATCATAAAGAATATAAGAAGTACTTATAAGTACTTTGTATCGTAAAAAATCGAATCTTTTAGTATTTGTATTTAGTGTTTATAAGTAGTATTCGAACTCTAAGATAAAAAATTTATTTGTAGTACTTGCTACACATACACATATGCACACTTCTCATCCCACGCCCCAATAGGAAAACATTTATAAAATTACTAGCTTTTAAGACCGCGCTAAGCGCGGAAATACTTCAAAATTATTTTTTTTTTTTTTATAATATACGGAAAAAATGTATTATGCACCCCTGGTGTTGCGGGGGAGTGTAAGACCCTCACCCATTAAAAACCCTCTCTGTACATAAAATCAAATCAGCAAACTTTCGCTATATAAAAAAATTAAAAAATTTTGGCACCGATTTAAAAAAAATCAATCAATTAATAAATAAATGCCCTCACCCACTAAAATCCTTTCTATACACACACACTCCCACTCACGCCACACGAAGAAGTGATTTTAGAAGTGTGTGTGTGTACACATACTATAGAGAAGTGTATGATTTTTGAAAAAAAATAAAAATTTTTTTAATATAAAAAAATCCACATTGTCGCACTCTCCGTAAAATTTAAAAAAAATTGATCCATTAATGAAGGAGTAGTTCGCGGTCAGACAGACAGACGGAACTTATATATAAAGATATGACAAAATCTAAATAATATTTGAAATGCTACAATTATGTATCTACATTTGAAACATATGTAAAGTACATGTTTGAATACATATAAAAATTTTAATGTATATATATTATATATTTTATATTATATATATATATATATATAAATATTTGCACAATTTATTTCTAAATAGTATTTCAGCAAAACAGTAGCGTTATGGCGAATCATTTTGAAATTATTGCAAAAAATTAAATTTGGAAATAAATTACTTAATAATTGAAAAATATATTGTTTTATTTTTAAAATATTTTATGAAATAAAATGAATAAATATTTATGCTAAAAATATGTACAATTATTCTGAAATTATAATTTTGAAATGTTATAATATGAAATATTACATAATCATTATAATAAATATAACACAATAATTGTGCATAATTTATACCCTAAATTGAATCAATCAATTTTTGGGCAAATATTATTTAGAAATTTTATTCTGACAGAACCGCTGCGTTATGACAAAGCATCTCAATGCAATCATTGTGAAATTCCTTCCTTTCGTTATGCAATTATTGTACAATATTTGGACCATTTTCCTATCGGGGATCTACATTCATTCAACTACCCATACAATTTCTCATAAGTAGGTACTCATAAAAGATTCAAACATACTTGATCCAGGTTCGAATGTATTTGAAAGTACTGTTCTTGTTTTGCAAAGTACTTACAGAAAGTTCGAACCTATCTCGTACATTGTACAGGTTCGAGTCTACTTGAAAGTATTATTTTTTTCGATATAATCATAGAGAGTTCAAAACCATGCAAACACATTCGAAGCTACTTGTACTATACTTAACCTCATCGTTACTTACTATCACTTTCGTTCATTGAATTGGTGAGATCGAAAATCTCAAACGAGATCAATTTTTTTCAAATCTTGATTATAGTCTGAATTTTTTATTCTTTAAAACAATGGCTGCAAATCTAATATGAATTTGACAAATTAAAACTTAATAGCCAAGTTTTAAAAAGAAATTATCTCATACAGAATTTCTCTGATGTCATTAATTTAATTATATAGTGTTTCGAAGAGAAAGAGAGAGAGATTTAAATTATTTCTTTGCCGGATGTTTCTCTTAATAAACCAAATAAGTTATATTTATTGTAACCGTATCAAGTGCACAGGAAGTATCGAAATGACTTCGAGAAGCTCCGATGGCGACCCACATTCTTCATTCTTATAACGTGCACTTCGCGAAAGTAGTCAGGTAACTTCCTTTCGAATTTCTCGTGTGAGACACTCCTTTATATGCAAACGCCTTTCCTTCCGGAACGAACGTTCAAAGTTTTACGCGATTATTGATTATTTAAATCGCCTCACCAAATTTCTCGTTTTTATCTAAAAACTTCCTTTTTACCACATCTACGACAGCTGCAGCAACGTATCTTTAATTTTATTGTCTACTTGATATGTATTAGTAATTGACTTTCACGATCATTCACTTTCATCAGACACGATTAATTTTAAATTTTATACAGCAATGCGTGTCTCTTGTCGCACGTTTTTTATTAGCATTATCAGTACCAATTTGCGAGAAGATCTTTGTCATTATTCTTCTTTAAGATGAAATTAATTCTAGACAAGAAAAGAAGTGTGCATTTGGAAACTTGCACATTGCTTCCTCATTATTTTATTTCGTTCATTAAGTTTTCTCTACGAGCATACTGATTTTTCAATTTTGGCTTTCTCATAGAGGAAGCTTAATGAACGAATTGTGAGAAAGCAATGTGCAAGTTCCCAATTTGCACACTTTTTTTTACATAAAATAACATATTTTGTCACGTATATGTATGTGTATATGTGTATGTATGTATTTACTTTTGTTTCTTTCGTATATTTCTTTAAATTTTAAAAATTTAATTTTTTGAAAAATTCAAAATTTCATAAATAAACTTTTTCATCGATTTTCGCCAAATTTAATATCAACTATTTTTTAATAATACTCTATTCAAGCAAAAAAATTTAACTCAATATCTCAAAATTTGCGAAAGTTAAAAAGTGCACTTCAAAATTCTTAAAAATTAAAATTTCACAAAAATAAACTCTTTTACCAATTCTCGTCAAATTCAATATCAACCATCCTTTAATACAACATTTACATAAAAAACTTTAATCCATATCTCAAAATTTATGGAGGTTAAAGCAACCATAGACATTTCTAAAAAAATTCAAAATTTTATAAAAAATAAACCCTTTCATCGATTCTAGTCAAATTTAATACCAACTATTCCTTAATGAGTCTATATTTATGTAAAAAAATTTTTTCCGATATCTTAAACTTTACGAAAGTTAACGCGACATTTTTTGAAAAATTAAAATTGCATTAAAATTTAAAACACTATAAATTTTTATAAAAATGACAACAAATAAAAGTGTTGTCTTACTTGTATATACCAAATTGGAGCGCTATAACTCAAACAGTTCTGGAGACGTTTAGATTTTCAAAAAAGTGGGTGAACACACACATTTTTTAAAAATATGATTTTTCGATGTTTTGGAACATTCTGAACACATTGGCATAGAAATCTGAAAAAAAAATTTTTTTACAAAGACAAAGCTTTCTCTATGACAAAGCAAAAGAGAGAAAGAAAGAAAGAGCAACATAATCTATTGCGATATCACCCGTGTTTTGTATAATAAAAATTCGTGATCTCTATTTCCTGGATCGTTGATTAAGGAAATTGCGATCACTGTCACGGTCAATCAACCGTATGCATAGCAATGCGCAACTTTTCACGCGCTCTTATACGTGCGCCTACATTCCCACGGCGGCCAAGCCCGTCAGTTATTTTCCGCATGATTTTTTTTTCTCTCTCAATTTATTTTTAAATTACCTCGCAATGCATGTATGTACGTGTCGATCTTCGCCCGTAACTTCGTGAAGGAAAGGCGGAAATTTGATCCGGCGTTCCTCAACCTCACTTTTGGTTAAGATGAAAGTTACCGCTGGTGTTCTTCCTCGAAGCGTCACGGACAATTAAATTCATCACAAAATCGCCCCGAAGCGCTACAAGTGTCATCCCTCATCCTCCATCCCTCATCACTCATCCCCCCTCTCTCTCACTCTGTCTCTTTCCTCCCCCCTCCCTTTGGAAAAAATATTATTTCTGGGACTCCTCAATTTGATAGATGTATTTGATAGATTTTTTTGCCGAGAAAAAAGATATCAAATTACGAAACGCTACGATTAATAGTTTTTAAAATATCGATGTGTCAAAATTTTAATTTTTTTTAAATATATGTATTGTAATTTCAAAATTTTTGGCAAGAAAACATTTTCATAGAGATTTTTCACCACATTTCTTATTATAAATCTTATTATAAATTCTTATAATAAATCTAATTTTAATTTAATCAGAAATGAGTTCTCGAGTTAGGTTAGGTTAGAATTTTTTCGTGGCTGCC
>NW_028141638.1:0-21479 GCF_030444845.1 Prenolepis imparis
AATCCATTAAAATTATTTCCTAATCGATAAAATACAAATTAAAAGTTTTAATTTTTATGTATAAAGTGTTTATATTCGCGTGAATTATCGTAGATAAGGGAAGGTTCCCGATGTCGTCGAAGCGAGAGCGAGAACGAATAAAGAGCGAACGCGATGACGTATTATCAAAGAGTTCCGAAGTCTCCTCGCGAGGCTTCCTTTATCTAATCTTTCATATATCATATGTCATGTTACTATAGAAAATAAAATTTTGATAATTCGCAATATATCGAATTGAAAATAATTTTAATGGATTAATGAAATTTTAGCGATTAAAATGACACCAAACACGACATAAATCGGATGATTTAATCTTTAATTTTAATCCATTAAAATTATTTTCAGCAGACAAAATGCGAATTATAAAAATGTTATTTTCTATAGTAAGATGACATATACATATACATATGTATTCATGAAATACTATAAATGAAGAAAGCCTCACGTAAAAGACCGCGAAACTGACGACATGATCTCGTTCTCGTCCTCGCTTCGACATCCGGAGACCTTTAATATAATTAATCTATATATATATATATATATATATATATATATATATATATAATAACAAATATATAATTACGAATTTAAATGTCTTATGAAATATATAAGGACTTAAACCTTTATTTTTTATTTTACCTTTTTGCAAGTAAATGTATAATAGATTAATGAAATTTTTACAGTTATTAGAACGACATCAAACACACGATGACGCATGAATCGGATAATTTTTAATTAATAAATATATATGAATAATCAAAAATTATCCGATTTAAGTCGTGTTTGATGTCTTTTAATTGTAAAAATTCAGTAAATAAATATATTATAAAATTATAATTTTACTTTTACTATTTTAATTGTATATATGCGCACATATATATAATATATATTCATCCGTGCGCGTACGTAGTGTATACATATATGTATACGGTAAAATGTAAAATATCGCATATAAAATATATATATATATATATATATATCTTTTTTAAAATTTATTTATATACGCGAAATGTATTTCTTATCTATAATTTATGGATATAAGATGTATGGACACACATGCGTAAAAAATGATTTTAGATTTTACTTCTAGAAATGAAAGTGGATGTATTTAGCACGAACATGAACCAAATAATCGATGGTATCGAAAAGTGGATGTGGATACGTAGTTCCAATTCCTAAAAGTGGATGCACGGCGCTACTGTACGGCCAAGTAAAAAGCGTCCCACAAAAATCGCCGGCATGGCCTCTCTCAGGCTTCTCTCTGCCTTTATGATCTACGATTCTACGACCCGGATGTAGACCTGGCCTAAAAAGATCAAAAGATGCCAGCACGCTGTGTAAACGCATCAAAAGACTTGCTTTTATTTTTATCGATAGAATTTGAGTGTCTAGAATTTATTGTGTGTATAATTTTATAATATCGGAAAAAAGTAAAATTTATGAAAAAAAAACTGTCATGGATAGACATTATAAAAATCACTTTGAAGATTATTCCGTTTCTGTCAGTCACAATATAATCGACAATGATTCTCATATGGTATATATATATAATGTATAATTATACATAGTTTTTAATCAAATTTTATATATTATATTATTTAATATACTATTTAATATACTATTGGGTTGTTCTCTCGGAAAGTCATTTCGTTTTTTTCATCTTTCATTTTCATGCAAAAAAAACGAAATGACTTTCCGAACAACCCAATATTTAATATATTATTGTAATATATATAAATATCAAAAATTATTTAATAAAATTTTATACAAAAAAGATTTATCTTTCAGATTCATAATGAATTTACATCATTATTAACATCAGAAATAAAGAAGTTAATGAAAACATTGAAAGAAAATGAAACAAAGTGGTATAACAATGGTGATTATTCTGTGTACACTGGATCAGCGGGAATTGCATTTACATTTTATCATTATGGAAAATATTACAATGACTCTGCGTATATCGAAGTATTTATAAAAATTTAAAAGCTATTTTTCAATTAAAAATTAAATGTCATTTTAATAAAATAATTAATTTTTCAGGCAGCAACAGAATTATTAAGAAAATGTATTGCAGATTTCAAAAGCAGGCGTAAGATAACTTTTTTGACTGGAATTGTAGGTCCATTAGCATTGGCAGCCGTAATATTCTGTTTGCAGGGAAAGAAAGAGGAAATGGAACAATTAATTTCTAAGTACATAATTTTTTAATATTTTAATTAAAAAATAAACAATAAATTCTTTAAATATCGCTAGTAAATTAATCAAAGGATCAATATTGAAATAATCGACCAAACTAGCACAAATTTTTTACTTTATTAAAAGTTACCACGTTTCGACCATATGGTTGTGGTCCTTTTCAAGTACACTAAAATAATACAATTGAAAATTAAACTTATAAATCTAAACGGCTTAAAGATAGTAATCTGCATAGAAAAAGAGTACATACGTTATAAATGTGAATAATAGATAAGCATGTTCAAAAGATTCGCTCACAAATGTTGTCAATATTAAAGGCGAGAACGTTAAGTCAGTAGAAACCTTGTCAATAACTAACAATATTAGAAAACTTATTACACGACCTTTATTATTTTATCATAAATATTATGAGAGCTTAAATAATATTTATGATAAAATAATAAAGGTCGTGTAATAAGTTTTCTAATATTGACAAGGTTTCTTACTGACTTAACGTTCTCGCCTTTAATATTGACAACATTTGTGAGCGAATCTTTTGAACATGCTTATCTATTATTCACATTTATAACGTATGTACTCTTTTTCTATGCAGATTACTATCTTTAAGCCGTTTAGATTTATAAGTTTAATTTTCAATTGTATTATTTTAGTGTACTTGAAAAGGACCACAACCATATGGTCGAAACGTCGTAACTTTTAATAAAGTAAAAAATTTGTGCTAGTTTGGTCGATTATTTCAATATTGATCCTTTAAAAAATAAATTTTAAAATTATAAATTTTTATTAATTACTAAACTTACATAAACACAATTTTATTTACATTTAACAATGTTCTTTACACACTTAAACTATACAAAGTTTTCATGAGTAAAAAATTTGAATATATAATGTATCAATTTTTAATGTTTTAATAATGCTGAAATAGTCCTACATAATGAAAATTTAATATAATTTTAGTAATTCATATAAATATATAAAACAGTAGTGATATAAATCATTAATAATGATGTAAGTGTAAGTAATAGAGGTAAAACATGTATATGTAATAAATGTAGGACTAAAAAATTATAATAAAATAAAGTAATAATTTTATTATTTTATATAAAAATATATTTTTATTAAAGAAGTAATATTTAATAATTCCTAAGTTGTTGTTTAACAATATCTTGGTATTTGAACAGAGCAATGCATGTTTAATAAATTCTAATAAATAATTATTCTTTAAAAAATATTTATATAGAGAAACAAATAAATTAATTTTACAATTTATAGATTGAAATCTTTATCTACTTATGTTTTGGACAAACATAATGATGTTCCTGATGAATTATTATATGGAAAAGCTGGATATTTAGCTGGTTTGCTCTATGTAAATACAAATATATCTCCAGCTCCTATAGAAGCAGATCTCATAATAAAGGTATTGTTTTCTTAAAAATATAACTATATATAATTTATATTAAAATAAAACTTTTATATTAAAACTTTTACATTAAATCTGTTTACATAGGTTACTTCTTATATAATAAAATCTGGTATATCTTATTCTTCAACAAATCATTGTCAATCACCTCTAATGTATTCTTGGCATGATAAAGAATATATTGGTGGTGCTCATGGATTAGCTGGCATATTATATTTATTATTGCAGGTATTACATTACAAAAATTATATATTTTGAAATATGATTATTTGACTATATTTACTGTTTGATTTTATCATCAAATTAATAATTGCATTAATAATTAATAAATTACAATAACATGTTAAAATGTGTAAAGTTAGCATTATCACTTATGACTTGCATTTTTTCTTTTAGGCACGACATTATTTAACACAAGTACAAATTGACAATTATTTGAAACCATCATTATACTATCTTCAAAGATTACAATTTTCTTCTGGGAATTTCCCTTCTTCAACAGGAAATCCTTCTGACAAATTAGTGCAATGGTGTCATGGAGCACCTGGAATATCTATGTTGTTTTGTTTGGCTCATAAGGTCATATAAATTTTATACAAAATTTAATAAATTAATAATTATTCAAGTAACTTATATCATTGATATAATTAGATATTTGAGGATAATACATTTCTAGACACCGCAATACGGTGTGGAGAAATAACATGGGAAAGAGGATTATTAAAAAAAGGATATAGTATCTGTCATGGTGTTGCTGGAAATGGTTATACTTTTATATATTTATTTCAACAAACAAAGGTTTGGTTCACTTTTTGGAGGTAGAAAACAAAATATAATGTACGAATATTTAAGACTTAAATCGATTTAATATCCAAATTATCAGATATCTAGGTATATCAATACAACAAAAGATTCATGTTATTATAACTGTAACATATTAGCCTATTTATACTGAACACTTGATATGCGTATCAAATAGCAAATAACTAATAAATTGGTTTAATCATTGATTAATCAGCTCAAATGCTTTTTGATACGAGGATCAAATGATGTAAATGGTGTAAACTAGGTCAATAAAGTTATTGATTGGAAAGTTTTGAATATTCGTATTTACGTTATTTATCTGTACTATAAAATCAGAATATGTCTAAAAATATATTTATATAATCATTAAAATTAATTCATATTTATTTAAAAAAAGTTAATATTATTTCATTAATTTTAGGACATTAAATACTTATATCGGGCTTGCAAATTTGCTGAATGGTGTTTTCATTATGGCTCACATCAAAATCGATGTCCTGATAGGCCTTTTTCTTTGTTTGAAGGTAAGTATATTCAGTAATGTAAATTATAATATATTTACATTATCTCTAATATTTTACATAATGTATATAATTTTATATAATCAAAACACATGGTCATATCTTGTTTAACAAAAAATTGACCGTATATCTATATATATAGCCTATTTCAAAAGTATCTCAGATTATTAAATCTTTATAACTTTGGCTAATTAGTCCCCTCTCCCCCTAATAAATTAAAATTTGTATAACACTATACAAAACATATGATCAACACTGTTGTGCAATATACTGCACAACTTTTTCACTACTTTCACATTAATTAACACTCATTGTAACTGTGTTCACTTCAGTTTAATCTTTTTATTTTAGTTTAATCTGTGAATAAATTATATTTTTATTTTTAACATTAAAATATTTTTTGTTGGAATCTTACTATAAATTCAGGATAAACACAATACTCTTTTTATTGAAACACGTCTATTACAATCGAGAACGAACGCGTGTGTGTGACTTAACGTGGAAGCATATATAAAAAAAATGAAGTACATAAACGCCATCTATTACAAGACGGTAGCGCCATAAGCGCACAAACTCAACTTGCCTCGAGATCATACAAAAATAAACTTTAACATAAACTAACAGAATAATATATCTACATTTTTGGTATAGAATTTAAACAAATTATCAATAATTATTAAATGATGAAAGACAGAAAATGAAAAAATTACTAAGAAATAAAAAGAAAAAATATAAATTAAAAATATTAATAAGGCTCAATGTAAAATAAAAATATAATTTCAATGAACTCAATGGTCGTTACATCAAAATCTTACGATTCACGTCGTATAGAAGGCGTTGACTACTGTATTCGTTGATGTTTCCATAATTAATATTTCCTCTAGTCAGCGTGTAATCTATCAATGATTATTATGAGACAATATTTAAATTCTTACCTATCAGTGAAAACCTGATGATATCCATATGTGTATGTCGAAATCGTTCGTCCGGTATTGCAGTTTTCTCCGGAAGTCCTTCAACTTGTAAGGTAGGGCTCTCGGAAAACGTCAGAGATTGTGGAAAATAAATTGCGTCTTCTTCCAATGCTTGTAGGAAACGAATTTATTGTCTATCGTCACTATTGCTCCAAAACGCGTCGGAACCAAATTAAATCACGAGTCCTCTGATCGGTCCGGCTTGACTCTAATCTGAGGTACTCCGAAAATGGCCCGACTTGGCCAGCACACAGAACGCTAATGCTCGCACTCGAAGAGGCGCTCGCGATTTTTCTCCGCTCTCCCGCGCGGGAGCGCTTGGCCGAAATCCCCGGATCGTCGCTCCCTACCGCTCACTCACGTATCTAAGCGATTAGATCCCTAGCTCTTAATTTTCGAAAATCCTTACAGTTCGGCCAGCCTGACCTCGTGTTCGACCTCGAACGACGCTCGTATAACTGTGACTGTACAAATATATGTATACGTAGATATGTATATTTCGCCTTCTCTTTTTTTTTTTACAATAAGCTAAACGTGAATAGGAATACAGATAGAGTTCGCTCAAGCGTACAAAATAATAGATCCTTCATTTAGTGTTGCTATTAACATATTCTTATAATTAATCTTTACAACTAACAAATAAATTCTGATCTTACAGTAATATCGGTGGTTATATTTCGTCGCAGTCTTCGTCTCGGTAGTCGTGTTCGTTTGCTTCGGCTGACTCCGGGCTATCGCTGATTCGGATCCAGGGTTTTAGCTTATCCGTGGACAATATTGCATTGTACGGTTTCTGGGTTCTATTGTACCCCTCCTTTTCCGCGACCACGTACCGATTTTTTTTTAGCACCGCTTTAATTTCGTATGGCCCTTTATACTTTGGGAGCAGTTTCGGATTTGACTCTGGTTTGACCGTTAAGCTTCTAATCATGACGAGATCGCCTACTTTATACAGCGAAGGTTATTTGTGCCATTTATCGTAATATGATTTGTTGTATTCTTGGATCGCTTGGTTTGCCATTTTTGCACTGTCTCGCATCGCCGCTCTCTTTTTCGATATATCGGTATCAATACTGGTTAGCGTGTCTATAAATTCACACAGATCTTTATCGCTGTGTTTCCGTTGACTATATCCTAATAATAGATTGCTTGGAGACGTATCTATGGACTTGTGATGCGTATTATTTAGTATGTACTGAACGTCACTTAGTTTCGCTTTCCAGTCGTTGGTATTGTTAGTCGTTTTAGCTAGCGTGCTTTTTAGGAATTGGTTAACTCTCGACCTGCCCGTTCGCCCAAGGAGACGCTACCGCTACTTTCACGTGTTGTGCATAACTTAGACATTAATTTATCAAAATCTCGGGAAGTAAAGCATATTCCTCTATCGCTAACGACGCGTCGTGGTACGCTAAAGACATTAAACAGAAAGGTAAGGTTTTCGACTTCTTTAGTGTTTGTGGTCTTAGTCGGTAACAACCAAACGTATTTAGTAAACGCGTCGACTATTACTAATATATATTTGTGTCCTTCCGAGGATGCCTCTAAGGGCCCAAAATGGTCAATGTGGAGGGTTTCGAAAGGATGCGTACCCTTATCGACTATCTGCATCTCCCCTTCCAAGTGATAATTCTAGAGGGAGAACTGGAGACATGTGATGCAGTTTTCGATGTGGGTCTTAACTTTTCGTTTCAAACACGGAAACCAGTAATGACTTATAATCCCTTTTATCGTTTTCTCCGCTCCTACATGGCCCATTTCGTCGTGATAGACGCGGATGATATTCTCCGTCATTGATTCAGGCACGACAAACAGCGTTCGATCGTTATGTATTCTAAAAACCATACCGTTGGTGAGCGTAAAATATTGATTTCCTTTCATTTCAATCGATTCAGCAAGTTTTTGTAGGTTTTTGTCTGCTAGCTGTTTGTACATTAATTCGTCGATGGCGAGAGCATCTATCGCATAAACATTCCTACTCAATGCGTCCACGTGCGTCATCTTTTCCCCACTTCTATGTACCGTCTCGAAATTGTAATTCTGGAACGCTAGGCTCCAGCGCGCGATTCTCGGATTTATATCGAGTTTCTTTAACGCTAAAACTAGCGAGTTGCAGTCCGTCATTACTCTAAACGATATAGTAGATAAATATGGTACCTTTCTAAAGCTTTAACAATGGCCAAGGTTTCCAATTCGTAACTATGATATTTTCGCTCGGTGTAGGTGGTGGCCTTACTAAAATACGCGACCGCGGCTAATTTCCCGTCGGCTTGCTTTTGGAGCAGGATCGCTCCGAAGCCCGCGCTGCTGGCGTCCGTATGTAATTCGGTCTCTGCCAAGGGATTGTAAAGGCGTAATACGGGATAGGCTATTAGCGCTGTTTTTAACGCATCAAAAGCTCGTTTACATTCCTCATCAAAAACAAAGTCCGTCGACCTTCTCGTCATATTATGCAGGGGCTTTACTTTTAAAGCGTAATCGCGGATAAACCTCCTAAAATAATTTGTCAAGCCTAGGAAGCTTTGTAGCTGGCGGACGGTTTTCGGTATCGGAAAGTCCAGTATAGCGCGTGTATGCTTATCACTAATAGTAATTCTTTCCCGAGAGACTATGTACTCCAAATATTCGATTTTAGCTTTCAAGAACTGATATTTCGTTAGATTTAGTTTAAAATTATACCGTTTGAGAATAATCAACACCCCTCGAGAATATTTAAACTTTCTTCTATAGTTTGAGTAGCGATAAGCATATTGTCCATGTAAATCAATAATTTTTCTGCTCTAATCAATGGTTGGAAAACGTGCAGGATTCTCTTTTGGAATTCGGCCGGGGCGTCCGCGAATCCGAACGGTAACTTAACATACTCGAATTGCCCGTCCGGCGTGGCAAAGGAAAAATATTTGGTGTCGGCAGGATGAACGTCGATCTGGTGGAACCCGTCCTTCATGTCAAGGATTGTAAATTCTTTCCTTGCAGACTATTTATCTGATTCTCGATAATAGGAAACGGGAATTTCTGTTTGTTTATCCTCTGATTTAGGGGACGGAGATCAATACACATACGCGTGTCACCGTTTTTCTTGGTAACTGGTACGATCTTCGAGCAACACGGGAAACTACTCGGGACAATTATTCCGCGTTTCAGTAAATCGTCTGTAATTCCTCTTAATTTTAGTTTTTCGTTATAGGACATACGTCGCGGAGTGTACGCAAAAATGGATTTATCCTTTATATTAACCCGCACATTATAATTGTCATTAACAGGCTCAATCTGCATTTCATCTACCTTAGTAAAGGTCTTTATTAATCTCTCTCTCACTTCTGAATTTATGCCGCTATCTAAATTTCCGAGAATTAAATCGTTTCGGTCTCGAGTTTCGATTACGTCCACGCATAAGATTTCGTTCGTTTCGACCGCCGAATTTTCTGTAATCTCACATTTTTTACTATCCGGCCTATACGTGACTATCAAGTTTTCGTTTATGAAAAACTTTCTACCTAATAATACCGAATGCTTAATCGTTTCATCGGACACTATATAAAATCGAATGTTTAAATCACGGTTCAGGTTGTCGACTCTCGCGGCGCATTCTATTATGTTAAGTATTTTAATCGGAGTATTGCTAATGCCCATAAAATTTGATTTCTTGCTAACGTTTTTGTCGCACATGAATTTGTTGTAAACCGATTTTTTTACGAGACTAATTGGGCTACCTGAGTCTACTAACGCGTTATACGTACAGTTTTTATTGTTTAGACTCACCAACGGAATGTATGGTACGTTAGGCAATACCTCGCTCGCAATAGTCGCAATACTATTCTGTTTCTCCTCCACCTTGACCGCTGCCTTCGGCTGTCCCGACGCTCTTGACGGGCTTTGGTCACCAAGCCTTGGTGTGCCCTGGTTGCTGGCAGTTGTAGCAGATTAGTTGTTTCGATCGGCAGTCCTTGGCGATGTGCCCTTTCCGCTGACAATTGCGGCACACGACATCCTTCGATGAATTCGCTGTTGTTGCTGATCCATGGGCCGTCGATTTAGGCGCCTGCGATCTATGTCCAGTATCGTTCATGGTGACCGTCACTTCCGTCAAGGCTGGATTATAGAGGCCGTAAATTTTTTCCGTAACCGTAAATTTAAGGATTCAACCAAGCGTTGCTTGATTCGGCAAAAATTTACGGCCTCTATAATCCACCCTTCACTCTCCTCATATGTTCAATAAAATCCGACAACTTCTCTAGACGGGCGTCTATTGCGGCAACCTGAATCATTGGCAGTTTTATTCCAGCTGCCAGGAGATCAATATGGTCTCTTTCTGACAAATCTAAAAATTGCATTAGGTTTAGTTTATCGTTTACGTCATCGATAAATTTTTCCTTGGAATGCAGCCACACTCTCGTTAATTTTAGACATGGCTAGCGTGAAAGAAACTTTGCATTCGAAATATTACAGTAAGCCCTTTTTCACTTCCGCCCAGGACGATATCACCGTAGTAGATTGCCTGTTGTACCAGTCTAACGCATTACTTGAAAGTCGGCTAGTGGCTGCTAACAAGGTTTTCATTTATCTCATATAAGCCTCCAATGTAATCTACTCGTTCAAGCCATTTCTTAACGTTATCTTTCTCGGAGCCCCCGAATATCTGAGGAGCTATCATTTTAACTATATTACCTCCGTTTAGTCTACTCTGTGCGGAGCCAGGTGAATCTGTTCTACCTCGTACGTGTGTCCCGACGGGCGGCCTTTCCTCGAGCGGGCTGACCGGGTACCTCTCCTGCGACCTCGCTACCAGCAACGTTAGTTGCTCCATCAGCTGGCTTTGCGTCCGCATCTGCTGCTGGATTCACATCATCATCTGGGCCATGTCTCCTCCGCTGGCGGATTGTCCACTTGCCTAAGATTCTCCTGGTGTCGTTCCCGACGGGGCAGGCGTCGTCCCTGTCGGCGTAGACACCGCTCCCGACGGTGTAGGCGTCGTCTTCGAGCCCCCCGCTATTTGGGGTAACACCCCAGCGTCCAGTAGGCCCATACCCGCGTAATGGTCCAGGATCCTGTCCATAAACCTCTGATACGGTCTCTCCGTGTTCAGCTCCAGGACGCTGCCTCGGTACGGAGCTGCTCCTCCGACATCGCTTCTAAGCGCGTCTCTAACGCCTTAAACTGAGTCGCCTCCTGGCTACGAGTCGGCATCGCGCACGAGTCTTCAATCCCACTTCTAATATAAATGCTGTAAGGTAGGGATCTCGGGAAACGTTAGAGATTGTGGAAAATAAATTGAGTCGTCTTCTTCCAGTGCTTGTAGGGAAACGAGTTTATTGTCTATCGTCACTATTGCTCCAAAACGCGTCGGAGCCAAATTAAATCACGAGTCCTCTGATCGGTCCGGCTTGACCCTAATCTGAGGTACTCCGAAAATGGCCCGACTTGGTCAGCGCACAGAACGCTAATGCTCGCCCTCGAAGAGGCGCTCGCGATTTTTCTCCGTTCTCCCGCGCGGGAGCGCTTGGCCGAAATCCCCGGATCGTCGCTCCCTACCGCTCACTCACTTATCTAAGCGATTAGATCACTAGCTCTTTTCGAAAATCCTTACAAACTAGATATTTGAAGTGGACAAGATCCGATAGCCTACTGCTAATAGCGGCCAGTTGAACATTAGGACTCTGATCCGTGTTGTTTACTCTAGGCATCGGTTGATATATATACGTAATGACCATCCGTCCTTTATTTTAGAGAACAGTCTCATTCCAAGTAGCTATCCTTTAGATTTATTCATTTTTTAAAAACTCAATTTTGTAATTTATTTTTACAATTTTTTCCTTTATGTAGTACTTAGCGTTTAAAATGCCGTCTAATGTGAAATGTACTATAATGTGAGAATTTTTACGAAAACAATTTTTTACAGAACCTATTATTCGTAACTTATTTAAGAAACCAAGAGTTTCTATAATACTACTATAACAATAAAAACGTAGACTTCTGATAATCAGAAACAGTTATCATTTTTTTTGGTTGCCGATCTCCACATTGGTTGTAAACTGATTTGGAAATATGTTAAAACAAAGCCCTAAAATTTTTAGATTTGTCCTTATTTTCTCTCAGAAAATATAGTCATAGATATATGTGAATATATCTAACGGGATGTTCGTGTTTAAATGCTTATATATATATGTATATATAAATATACATATATAGGATGTACAAAAAGTGTTGAAACCCCTTAATTTTCGGAAAATACACATTTTGAAAAAAATGTTTCATACAAAAGTTGTAGGGTTACATATGGCTCATTACATAGCAATATTAAGTACCGCGATCGCCAGCTATATCTGAGATTCAATAATCTGATATATTCTCAATTGGGTGACTCGCGTAAAGATACACGGCCCAACTCGCTATTCTGCATATGATTTGCTGCACGTGACTTGATGCAAGACCATGTTTCTTATATTAGAGATAATATTTTTTTTGTTGATATGAGAAAAATGTATTGATTGGGATTAATTATGCATGTTAAAAGTTTATACAATATAATTTTAAAGGTTCTTTTGAATATAATCAAATTGAAATAAAAAAGGCAATAAGTTAAGTAAGTAGTGGGCGCCTGTACTGTATTAATATAAATCTAAATTATGCATTATAATTATAAAAAGCGTACGTTTTGGTTCCTATTTTGGGCCATTTTAGCGCAATTAAAATAATTATAAACATAAATTACATAAATAAAATCACAATGCAGTAAAATGGGTAAAATATAATAAATAAAAATTTGTTATTAATGTAAAATTAAAGTTGGGGTCGTTGATGTGAAAGATCTTTATGTGAATTTACATTAAATTAACAATAATTTTTTTTATTTATTATTTTGTATTTAATACCCATTATACTGCGATATTATTTATGTTTATAATTACTTTTTAATTATACTGAAGACGGTTAAAAAAAGAGAAACAAAATATGCTATTTATACTTATAAGTTAGATTTTTAATTTTTAATAAAGTATATACGTGTTTTGATTACTGCGCTTGGATCTTATTGTCATTTTTTACCGTACAAAATATTTTACCTACAAAGTTTATACTTTTACTATCAAGTTTAATATTGAAAATAATATATATATATACAATAAATATTACATACAAAAACATATTACATAAATAAATTGTGATATAACTATATTTTACTTGAGTATTTGTTTATTTTAATATGTTTAGATTGTGTATTATTCTAATTTTTAATTATGTTTTACTTGAGTATTGTCTATTTTAATATAATTTTGCAAAATAAATTTTCGAAGAAAAATTTTTTGAAGCATAAGATTTTTATATATGTATGTATCAAATCTATCGAAAATATTATTATGATAATACTTATATATTACTCGTATTTTCAGGTCTTGCTGGTGTTATATACTTTTTGTTAGATGTACAACAACCATATCTGGTTAAATTTCCGACATATAATATTTAAAGTGAAACAATAAAGCTCTGAATATTTCAACATATATAAATAATAAAAAAAGGAGATTAATAAGAACCGAGCGCGAGATAAAGGCGCAAAATAATAAACTTCTTAATAATTATTAGACATTATTTATTGATTAAAATTAAAACTTTTTGTCCTACTCTTCGAACAATTTTCATTAACTATATAAGCAAAGTAAAAAACAATAAAGATACAAGAAATTTAATTTACATGAAAAGTGAATGTTTATAGAAACTAAATAAATACTTAAAAATAGCAGAATAAGAAACAGACATGCAGAAAGCCACAAAAAGCAAATGCACTTATCAAAAGATATATTGCAAATGATCGTTAAACATACAAACATGTATTCGTCTAGGACGATAATATAAGACATCATAATAAACAAATGGAGAAATCGATAAATAAGTACGGCAATTTTAATTTTTAGATAGATACTCTATTATTGATAGATAATATACATATTGTCGAAATGTTTAGTGGCGCTATGGAGATTTAAATTGATTTTTTTTATTATGTAAATTATATTTCAAACACCAGTCTTACTTATTAAGATTGAATTATCATCCACGATCTCCACATTATTTATTCCCACTGAGCTATATCACAGTCATGAAGAATAGAGATAAGGAGGCCGAACTAGCATGGAGGAATTTTCGAAAAGTGCGACAGAATGCCAAGCCTAAATGTAGTTTACTAATGCTCCGCAAGGTTGCGCTTTTGCCTCACGGGACTCACACGTACACGGTGGACTTTTGTGTTAGTCATTCTCCCTATCCTTCTTGCTCCCCATCCTGCAATCTCTCCTCTTTCTCAAACTAACCAGCATCTGTAGGTACTAAAAAACGCAGTAAAAGTCCGTTTCCCAATATGGCGGCGATTTAGATTCTCGCGAGGTTAAGGAAAATGAGACGACCTCTTGCTAGATTAAATATACTTATATTATAACACATTTAAAATAAACTTTAGTTAAATAAATCTTTGGCACATATTAATGTTCGGAATATACAAAGCAAGGATAAAGAATCTCGTACAATGGCCTAGTTTACATCGTGCACTTGATACGCGTATCAAATAGTAAATAACTAGTACATTGGTTCCGTTATTGGCTGATTAGCTCAAATGCACTACTTGATACGCGTATCAAGTGCTCGATGTAAACTAGGCCAATGTGTCGCGGTATGTCTCTAGGCACGGACGAAAGAACAATGGCTGAATTGAGACTATGGCCGGTATTCATAGTCCGATCTTATATTTAAGATCATCTTAAGGGCCACCGCACAAGCTTTTCCGTAACGCGTTACGTTGTTAAGTACTGACTTTAAACTTAAATTCATACGTAATCTTAAACTTTAGTCAACGCACAAAGAAAAACATAACCGTAAAACCGTAATTACGTTAGAATTTTTCTTTGTGCGTTGACTAAAGATGTCGATTATCTTGTAAACGATGCATAGTAGCAATTTTTTACTAGATATGATTTTGATTGCAAATAACCTTTACTATGTAAATATGCAAATAAATTATAGGCATCCATTTTAAAAAACTATGTTGACTTTTATAACTCGAAAAGGTCACGAGTAAAAAAAAATTTTTACATGCACTTTGTAGCTGACTCAAAGCCGTGCAAATTTCTCTTATTAAACTTTCTTGTAACTTTGATCAGTTGCGAGATATTTGCTCGGACACTTATAAACAAACACCCTGTATACAGGGTGTCCGGTGGTTCGCGTTTCACCTGTCGTGGGCAGATTCCTGGAATCATTTGGAGACGATTTTTCCTCAGCGAAAATGTCGAGGAAGGTCATCATTTTTTGCATGTTCCCATTTTTTGCATGTTCCCAATTTTTGTCATCATGTATCTTTGTAACTAAGCCTTAAATTAAAATTCTATTAAAGTAAATTCTATCTGAAATTAACTGAAGAATGTGATTTTGTTAATATTTTATTTCCACAAAGCTTAGTTTGTGAAAAACCCTTTATTTTCAATCGCTTATAACTCGAAAATTATTGGTGCCGCAACATTTTCGCTGAGGAAAAATCGTCTCCAAATGATCCCAGGAATCTGCCCACAACAGGTGAAACGCGAACCACCGGACACCCTGTATATATGTATATATATATATATGTATATATGTGATGTATACATACACACATACACGGAACATATTTATATGTTCAAATATATTGGGAAGCAATTGTGTTTTTGCTAACTATTTAATTGATTTTTTATTTTTATTTATTTTATTAATTTTTTATATATACTTTTACTTATTTTATTTATTTATTCATTTATTTATTTATTTATTCATTTTATTTATTTTTTATTTATTTTTATTTTATTATTTATTTATTTTTTTTAATAATGTTGACATTTCCCAATATATATTTTAAATTTTTTGACGGAAGAAACCACCACCTTCTCGCGGTTTCCGTTGAGCAACAATATGTACGTCGTACATTATATAATACAAAATAGAAAATAAAAAAATAAAATCTTTAATAATATTTATAAATTAAAATATTATTTTATTACAATTATTACTTTAAAGATAATAAATCTTTTTTAATAAAAAGGCGTATATATTGGCCAAGAGTGGATTTTTAAATTTAAAATATACTTATAATTATTTAATAAGTCAACAATGTAGGCTCCCTGCATTGATAAATTACAAATTCAGAAGGAGGCTATATGGAGCCACGCGTAGGGTGTAGGTACGCAAATACTAAAAACAAACTTGTTGGAATAACAAATTTATTAAATCTAAACGTTTCGGTTCTTTCTTTGGACCTTCTTCAGTAAATTTAATACAATAATTTTGCGGCAGTATGTAGATTCCCCATTATAATTTATGCCGCCGCACTTAGACCGAGGTGCATGTTACAAAAACAATCTGTACCATTTTAGATCAATAAATAAGTTGAATCATATTATTGATCGGTTTACCAAAAGTATGACACACGTAGAGATCTGTGATGCTCATAGGCGTATTCAGGCGATGCGTACGCATGGTTGCAGACTGGCACGTAGCGTCGCGCGCGCACTACCAATCACCATCTGCAATGAGTTTTTTGCTAGACAAAACAGGTCTCTTCGTTTCCACTTTGTGAGTGAAAGTAGCAGACTGGATAAGAAATTAAATTGGCTCATTGCCAAAAAAGAACGATTGATTAGAGCTAATATTCGTCCTGCCCAATATTTTTCTGTGGCACGTGATCAACAGGGAGGCGTTAATCTTGGCGCGTCATTGATCCCGTTTAACGGGCGTCGTGCGCGACCGTCCGGGGGTTCCGAATTTTCCTTCACACCTCTAAACGCTCCTTCTACTTCCTCCTCCTTTACTATTAACTTGAATCCCTTATCCTTTGACAACCACACAGTCTCCCCTTTGCACATCAGGGAGAAGTGGTTTAAAAACCTTTCCTCAACAGATATTCCATTAGAAATACAGGGAGTTTTGCAACTGGGCGACAATTTTTGTTTACCAAGTAAGAATAAAGATCGAGTTCTTATGGAATTTATCAAAAGTATAGAATATAGTATCGACAGAGTGGAAGTTGGCGTTCGGCCTTTGGTTCGCCAGAGGTCGTCGGCAATTGTTAACAAGTTGGCCAGTTGCAACCCTGAAGAATCTTTGTTTGATAAGGAGCTCTCGGGCGCGTCCCTAGCAGCGAGAACGTTTATACGCGATAATCCTAATATCATTTTTACGCGAGCCGATAAGGGCAATATAACGGTCGCTTTAGAAAAGACATCTTATTTGGACAAAATGAAGGTCCTCCTTAGTGATACAAATACTTACATTAGAGTAAAGAAGGATCCCACCAGAAGAATTATCAACAGTTTGCATGAATTGCTTACAAGGTGGAAAAACTTAGATTACATATCCGATACGACATACAGGTCGTTGAATTGTTCGGAGGGTACTGCCGAGAGCCTATGGGCTCCCTAAGATTCACAAGTCGGGCTGCCCCCTGCGAATCATCGTCTCCTCACTGAACACGCCGCTGCACCGTCTTGCGACATTCCTCCACAAAATCATATACAAGTCGGTCCCGGCGGCGGACAGTCATGTGGAGAATAGCTTTCGACTGGTCAACAAACTCGATGGAACTTACATTGGTGACAATTGTGAACTTATTTCACTGGATGTGGTCTCTCTATTCACTAACATCCCATTGGATTTGGCAGTCGACGGCATAGCCGCGAGGTGGAATTTCATAGAGAATAACTGTACGATACCGCACGTGGAATTTTTGGGGGCAATCCGGCTTGTTTTTCATTCAACTTTTTTCACCTTTGATGGCATAATCTATCAACAAACCTTCGGAGCGCCCATGGGCTCTCCGCTGTCTCCCATAGTAGCCGATTTAACCATGCGCGATTTGGAGAGTAGGGTGATAGGAGACCTTTCTTTTGAACGCCCGATCTACGTACGCTATGTTGATGATATCGCGTTGGCCGTCCCTCCCGGGACGAGCCAGGAGATACTAAGACAGTTATATCTATATTTAAAATATATTTTTTCTCTTATTAATATTTTATAATATTAAATATATTTCTTATATTTTATATTTTCTTTTTTTCACATATTGCATCGCATCCGACTAGCCATCGCCAATATTCCAAATTCGCTCGAAATTGTTAACTATAATAGAGAGCAAAATATATACCAGGTGTCCCATTTTAAAGGACCCACTCAAATATCTCATTATCAGAAACACTGCGTTAAATCGAAAAATGTTTCCTACAAAAGTTGTAGGGTTTCGAGGGGGACATAACATAGTAATATTCATTTGACCTTGGGCGGCGTCTCCAAGGTTAGTGAAGGTTAACCTTAAGTGAAGGTGAGAATGAATTTTGAAGAAAATAAAAAAATACTTCAGATAAAAGTTGTTTAAATTAATTAGTAGAAAAAGATGTTCCCTTTCTAAAAAAGGCATGTTATATCGATAGTCGAAAGTCTCGAAGTGATTGTTGCTTCTTTTCCGTGATCCTGATTGGTTATCTCGATGCGCGTTGTCGAGTTGTAATCGACTCGCGCTGTTCAATTAATTGTATTATATATTTGACAGTTCTTGGTTAAGAATCTTGGTTAAGAAAAAGTTATAAGAAGACTCGTGAACGTACAGGTAAGTTGTGTAATTTATAAATGTTTCATTTAAATGAAGAAGAGACGAATATATATAAAAAAAACGTTGCATGTAATTAATATATATATGTTATATTTTAAGTTTTTGAAGAAAAAACTAATAAAATAGAAGAAGAGAAGAAAAAAGAATTTTAAGTTAAAGCAGAAAAATAGACGAGAGAGAGAGAGAGGGGGAGAGAGAGAGGGGGGGAGGAGGAGGAGGAAAAAGAAAGAAGAAATATAATATCAGGTAATACAGAGCTGTCCACGTTTTGCACTTTTCGGCCGATTTCCGAGGCTCACCGCCTAGCGGCCCCCACTTACGCTCGAGACCTTAGCAACTACGGTTATCGGGCCACGCGTTGCTAAGGTCTCGAGCGTAAGTGGGGGCCGCTAGGCGGTGAGCCTCGGAAATCGGCCGAAAAGTGCAAAACGTGGACAGCTCTGAGGTAATACATAATAAAATGTTTAATTTTATTAATATATTATGTTTAGAAAACATATATTTAAAATATTTTGATTCGGTAAATTATATACTATAAAGGATTCTAATTTTAGAGGATAATTTAGTAGCATTTTAAAGTTCTCATTTTCTTTATAGCCATGTTTCAAAAACTTACATTTTAAAAAAGAATAGTGATTTAAAGTGTTAAAAATATACACTTATACTACATATTGTTAATTTCTGAAGAATTTGTTTAAATTAATTGTTATAATTATAATAACTTTTCTATACAAATTTTAAAGACTCCTAATATTAAATATAAATACTAATATTAAAGGCTATAGAGCCATACGCGGATGTTGGTGCGTCGATTCCAACGAAAATTAAGTTTGGATCGTTGGAATTAAATAATGTGCACAGGGCACGAATTTTGCTTGATACATATCCGTGTATGGCTCTATAGCCTTTAATATTAGTATTTATATTTAATAACTCTTCAATGTTTTTTTTGTAAAAAATTTATTATGAAAAAAATCCTGTAATTCTTTTTCTCTTATCACTTTTGGATTTTCCGAAGGCGTTAACGTTATAGATTATAGATTAAGCATGACTGCAAAGAAAATATGAATTCTAAAATGTTATATTTTTAAATGTTATATTTTCTAAAATTTGAATTTTATATCATATTATTTAGTGAGTCAGAATGTTTATTTTCTTTACTATAAATACATTAAAAATTTATATTTTATGTTTTAGAATGTTAATATATATATATATATATATATATATATATATATATATATATACATAATACATATGTCTTTTAAGAATTAATATAATGTATATAATCCGTTTTTTTTATAGTTGAGAAAAAATAAGTGGGAGAGAAAAAGAGAGAAGAAAAAGAAGAGAAGAAATATTATATAAGGTAATAATAAAATGTTATATTATTAATATAATATTATATTAAGAAAACATATATATATTTTTTTAAAGTTTTAATCCACTAAATATATGATAAATATAAGATTCTAATTTTAGAAGATAATATTTAGAAAGACTTTAGACAGGCTAGCATTTAAAATTTTACATTTTTTTTGTAGCTATGTTTCAAAAATTTTATATTTTAAAGAAAAAAATAGTTTATAGTGTTAAAAAAATATACAGTTTAGTTGTTTTAAGTATGACTGCAAAGAAAATGTGAATTCTAAAATGCTAGATTTTTTAAATATTATTCTCTAAAATTATAAGATCTTATCTTATATCATATAATTTAGAGTCAGAATTTTAGAATGTACATTTTTATGATATACACACACACACACACAAGGTGTTCCATTTTTTTTGTTCGTTATCTCGATATTATGTAGTTTTAGAAAAAAATGTTTTAGACTTTAGACAAAAGTTATTTGAGCTGAAGGGAGACATATAAGATTGATACATTAGTTTGATCTAGGGCAAACGTGCCAAGGTCATATAAAAGTTAACTTTGTTTTTTTTTAATGGAATTACCATAACTTTTTTATATAAAAATCGATTCATTGTCATATTTTATATAAAATGTTTTAAAAGTATAATGGTTAAAAAATAAATAGTTTACAAGATATTTATGCCTTAATCTGACATATTTTGTGAAAATACAAAATATTTAAAAAAGTATTCAGTTTTCGGTAATCTTATTTTAACTTACTTTTATGCACAGAATAATAAGATAAATCAATTAGTGTAAAGAAAACAGTTATTTTTATAGGAAGTATGCAGTTACATTGTATGTTACAAATTACATATTTTTTCTTTTTAAAGTAACTGTGTATTTTCTTTACACTAATTGATTTGTCTCATTGTTCTATGCATAAAAGTATTAGAATAAGATTATCAAAAATATTTTTCGAGATATTTTGTATTTTATGACAAACTAAGATTATAAAGTAAAGTATAAAATATCCCGTAAAGTATTTATTTTTTGATCATTATACTGATCATTATAACATTTTATGTAAAATGTGATGAGATAAATCGATTTATATAAAGAAAATTACAATAGTTTCATTTAAGAAAACAAAGTTTACCAAAAGTTTACAAAAGGATGTCCCATTTTAAATAATGCACTGAAATATCTCCGACACGGTGTCAAATCAAAAAATGTTCCATACATAAATTGAATGGCTTGAAAAGGGCTATAAAATGGTGGCAATGATTTGACCTTGGAGAGTCATTTGAAGGTCACGTAAAGGTCAGCGTCAATTTCTTAAACGGAATCCCCTATTTTTTATTGCATATTCTTGTAGCTTATCTCGAGACCTTTCCAAAACACTATAGGAAAGTATTTTTCTCTTAAGTACTTTTTGAGTTATAAGGTTGAAGTTTTGAAGTTTACAGTTTTTTGACATAAAATGTAAAATATTTTGTAAAATAATTTTTTAAAGCAATTTTGTGTTTAGTACTCTGCGTTGATACCACTGCTT
>NW_028141639.1:0-21390 GCF_030444845.1 Prenolepis imparis
TCCTCACTGTTTGTTGTTGCTTTCGGCGAGAGATTATGAGCGGTTCGTCCTCTCTGAATAATCACTACGAGGTTCAGAAAATATTTCTATGTTATAGAATAATAATTTGTTAGGAATGGATTATTCGGCGTGTGCAGGCGAGAGAATTCGAGATGCGTTGTAGAAATAATATAGGCTTGGAGATACACGAGGTTGGAACTAATTTAGAATGAATTTAGAATATATATATATAATACTTTTATTCTAGTATAACACTACGAGTAATACAAAGTATCTAAGTTAAATTTTAGAGTTAGAATCTTAGAGTTTAAAGTTAGAATTAGAGTCTTAGAATTAGAATTAGAATCTTAGAGTTAGAATTTGAATTTTAGAATTCGGAGAGAGTCTTAAAGGTGACTGCTCTGCTTGACGGCGCGATTAGAACTGAGCTCCTCTGGGCTCGCTCTGAGGTCCTTCGGTTTTCGGCAGCTCGATTGCGGCGGCCGAGAGTGGGGGAACTCTCTAGAGTAGGGAGTTGCCGTGGTAGGGAAGTTCCCAGGTGCTGCGGAGCGCCGCGCTCAGGCACTAGGCGGAGTTAGATGTCATGGCCGGCATTGGCGCGCATTTCGAACGGTGTTATAAGAACTTAGAATTATTTTGCATAAGAGTGAAAAAATTTAAGTAGCCGGACGTGACAACATTCGATATATTTGTACCTGTAAAGGTACCTTTACAGGACAAACAAAACAGAAAGCAATACAAACGTCTGCAGACGGTAACAAAACAGCGTTTACAGAATTAAAATTTCTCATAAAATGACATAATTAGCTGTAACATCAATTTTAAAAATTCTGTATAATTACACCTGTATAGATACGAACAAAATGGAAAGCGGTACAAACGTCTGCAGGCAATTACAAAATAGCACCCGTATGCAGAATTGAAATATCTCAAAAATGATTGTATAGATACGAACAAAATGGAAAGCGGTACAAACGTCTGCAGGCAATTACAAAACAGCACCCGTATACAAAATTGAAATATCCCAAAAATGACATTATTAGCTCTAATATCAATTTTGAACATTCGATATATTTGTACCTGTAAGGGTTCAAACAAAACAGAAAGCAATACAAACGTCTGCAGACGGTAACAAAACAGCATCCGTTTACAGAATTAAAATATCTTAAAAAATGACACTATTAGCTGTAACATCAATTTTTAAAACTCTGTGTATTTACACCTGTACGGGTACAAACAAAACGGAAAGCAATATAAACGTCTGCAGACGGTAACAAAACAGCGTTTACAGAATTAAAATTTCTCAAAAAATGACATTATTAGCTGTAACATCAACTTAAAAAATTCTGTATAATTACACCTGTATAGTTACGAACAAAATGGAAAGCGGTACAAACGTCTGCAGGCAATTACAAAACAGCACCCGTATACAAAATTGAAATATCCCAAAAATGACATTTTTAGCTCTAATATCAATTTTGAACATTCGGTATATTTACACCTGTAAGGGTATAAAAAAAACAGAAAGTAATACAAACGTCAGCAGACGGTAACAAAACAGGGTTTACAGAATTAAAATTTCTCATAAAATGACATTATTAGCTATAACATCAATTTTAAAAATTCTGTATAATTACACCTGTATAGATACGAACAAAATGGAAAGCGGTACAAACGTCTGCAGGCAATTACAAAACAGCACCCGTATGCAGAATTGAAATATCCCAAAAATGACATTATTAGTGGCACTGTCCGCACTTAGCACCCTTCGCAAAACCTTGCAAAAAAGCGGTACAAACGTCTGCAGGCAATTACAAAACAGCACCCGTATACAAAATTGAAATATCCCAAAAATGACATTATTAGCTCTAATATCAATTTTGAACATTCGGTATATTTACACCTGTAAGGGTATAAAGAAAACAGAAAGCAATACAAACGTCAGCAGACGGTAACAAAACAGCGTTTACAGAATTAAAATTTCTCATAAAATGACATTATTAGCTATAACATCAATTTTAAAAATTCTGTATAATTACACCTGTATAGATACGAACAAAATGGAAAGCGGTACAAACGTCTGCAGGCAATTACAAAATAGCACCCGTATGCAGAATTGAAATATCCCAAAAATGACATTATTAGCTCTAATATCAATTTTGAACATTCGGTATATTTACACTTGTAAGGGTACAAACAAAACGGAAAGCAATACAAACATCTGCAGACGGTAACAAAACAGCGTTTACAAAATTAAAATTTCTCATAAAATGACATTATTAGCTATAACATCAATTTTAAAAATTCTGTATATTTACACCTATAAAGATACAAAGAAAACGGATAGCGGTACAAACATCTGCAGGCAATTAAAACAGCACCCGTATACAAAATTGAAATATCCCAAAAATGATATTAGCTCTAATATCAATTTTGAACATTCGGTATATTTACACCTGTAAGGGTATAAACAAAACAGAAAGCAATACAAACGTCTGCAGACGGTAACAAAACAGCGTTTACAGAATTAAAATTTCTCATAAAATGACATAATTAACTGTAACATCAATTTTAAAAATTCTGTATAATTACACCTGTATAGATACGAACAAAATGGAAAGCGGTACAAACGTCTGCAGGCAATTACAAAATAGCACCCGTATGCAGAATTGAAATATCCCAAAAATGACATTATTAGCTCTAATATCAATTTTGAACATTCGATATATTTACACTTGTAAGGGTACAAACAAAACGGAAAGCAATACAAACGTCTGCAGACGGTAACAAAACAGCGTTTACAGAATTAAAATTTCTCATAAAATGACATTATTAGCTGTAACATCAATTTTTAAAACTCGGTGTATTTACATCTGTAGGGGTACAAACGAAACGGAAAGCGGTACAAACGTCTGCAGGCAATTACAAAACGGCACCCGTATACAAAATTGAAATATCCCAAAAATGACATTATTAGCTCTAATATCAATGTTGAACATTCGGTATATTTACACCTGTAAGGGTACAAAGAAAACAGAAAGCAATACAAACGTCAGCAGACGGTAACAAAACAGCCTTTACAGAATTAAAATTTCTTCATTATTAGCTGTAACATCAATTAACAAAATTCGATATATTTACACCTGTATAGATACGAACAAAATGGAAAGCGGTACAAACGTCTGCAGGCAATTACAAAATAACACCCGTATGCAGAATTGAAATATCTCAAAAATGACATTATTAGCTCTAATATCAATTTTGAACATTCGATATATTTGTACCTGTAAAGGTACCTTTACAGGTACAAACGAAACACAAAGCAATACAAACGTCTGCAGACGGTAACAAAACAGCATTTATAGAATTAAAATTTCTCATAAAATGACATTATTAGCTATAACATCAATTTTAAAAATTCTGTATAATTACACTTGTATAGATACGAAAAAATGGAAAGCGGTACAAACGTCTGCAGGCAATTACAAAACAGCACCCGTATACAAAATTGAAATATCCCAAAAATAACATTATTAGCTCTAATATCAATTTTGAACATTCGGTATATTTACATCTGTAGTGATACAAATGAAACGGAAAGCGGTACAAACGTCTGCAGGCAATTACAAAACGGCACCCGTATAGAAAATTGAAATATCCCAAAAATGACATTATTAGCTCTAATATCAATTTTGAACATTCGGTATATTTACACCTGTAAGGGTATAAAGAAAACAGAAAGCAATACAAACGTCAGCAGACGGTAACAAAACAGCGTTTACAGAATTAAAATTTCTTCATTATTAGCTGTAACATCAATTAACAAAATTCGATATATTTACACCTGTATAGATACGAACAAAATGGAAAGCGGTACAAACGTCTGCAGGCAATTACAAAATAACACCCGTATGCAGAATTGAAATATCTCAAAAATGACATTATTAGCTCTAATATCAATTTTGAACATTCGATATATTTGTACCTGTAAAGGTACCTTTACAGGTACAAACGAAACACAAAGCAATACAAACGTCTGCAGACGGTAACAAAACAGCATTTATAGAATTAAAATTTCTCATAAAATGACATTATTAGCTATAACATCAATTTTAAAAATTCTGTATAATTACACTTGTATAGATACGAACAAAATGGAAAGCGGTACAAACGTCTGCAGGCAATTACAAAACAGCACCCGTATACAAAATTGAAATATCCCAAAAATGACATTATTAGCTCTAATATCAATTTTGAACATTCGGTATATTTACATCTGTAGTGATACAAATGAAACGGAAAGCGGTACAAACGTCTGCAGGCAATTACAAAACAGCACTTGTTTACAGAATTAAAATTTCTCAAAAAATGACATTATTAGCTGTAACATCAATTAACAAAATTCGATATATTTACACCTGTATAGATACGAACAAAATGGAAAGCGGTACAAACGTCTGCAGGCAATACAAAATAGCACCCGTATGCAGAATTGAAATATCTCAAAAATGACTGTATAGATACGAACAAAATGGAAAGCGGTACAAACGTCTGCAGTCAATTACAAAACAGCACCCATATACAAAATTGAAACATCCCAAAAATGACATTATTAGCTCTAATATTAATTTTGAACATTCGATATATTTGTACCTGTAAAGGTACCTTTACAGGTATAAACGAAACAGAAAGCAATACAAACGTCTGCAGACGGTAACAAAACAGCTACAGAATTAAAATTTCTCAAAAAATGACATTATTAGCTGTAACATCAAATTAAAAAATTCTGTATAATTACACCTGTATAGTTACGAACAAAATGGAAAGCGGTACAAACGTCTGCAGGCAATTACAAAACAGCACCCGTATACAAAATTGAAATATCCCAAAAATGACATTATTAACTCTAATATCAATTTTGAACATTCGGTGTATTTATACCTGTAGGGGTACAAACAAAACGGAAAGTAATACAAACGTCTGCAGACGGTAACAAAACGGCGTTTACAGAATTAAAATTTCTCAAAAAATGACATTATTAGCTGTAACATCAATTAACAAAATTCGATATATTTACACCTGTATAGATACGAACAAAATGGAAAGCGGTACAAATGTCTGCAGGCAATTACAAAATAGTACCCGTATGCAGAATTGAAATATCTCAAAAATGACTGTATAGATACGAACAAAATGGAAAGCCGTACAAACGTCTGCAGTCAATTACAAAACAGCACCCGTATACAAAATTGAAATATCCCAAAAATGACATTATTAGCTCTAATATCAATTTTGAACATTCGATGTATTTATACCTGTAGGGATACAAACAAAACGGAAAGCAATACAAACGTCTGCAGACGGTAACAAAACGGCGTTTACAGAATTAAAATTTCTCAAAAAATGACATTATTAGCTGTAACATCAACTTAAAAAATTCTGTATAATTACACCTGTATAGTTACGAACAAAATGGAAAGCGATACAAACGTCTGCAGGCAATTACAAAATAACACCCGTATGCAGAATTGAAATATCTCAAAAATGACTGTATAGATACGAAAATGGAAAGCGGTACAAGTGTCTGCAGTCAATTACAAAACAGCACCCGTATACAAAATTGAAACATCCCAAAAATAACATTATTAGCTCTAATATCAATTTTGAACATTCGATATATTTGTACCTGTAAAGGTACCTTTACAGGTACAAACGAAACAGAAAGCAATACAAACGTCTGCAGACGGTAACAAAACAGCGTTTACAGAATTAAAATTTCTCAAAAAATGACATTATTAGCTGTAACATCAACTTAAAAAATTCTGTATAATTACACC
Organism: Prenolepis imparis; assembly: GCF_030444845.1. Classification (NCBI taxonomy): domain Eukaryota; kingdom Metazoa; phylum Arthropoda; class Insecta; order Hymenoptera; family Formicidae; genus Prenolepis; species Prenolepis imparis. Next base: position 5,838 of record NW_028141639.1, read on the forward strand.
TGTATAGTTACGAACAAAATGGAAAGCGGTACAAACGTCTGCAGGCAATTACAAAACAGCACCCGTATACAAAATTGAAATATCCCAAAAATGACATTATTAGCTCTAATATCAATTTTGAACATTCGGTGTATTTATACCTGTAGGGGTACAAACAAAACGGAAAGTAATATAAACGTCTGCAGACGGTAACAAAACGGCGTTTACAGAATTAAAATTTCTCAAAAAATGACATTATTAGCTGTAACATCAATTAACAAAATTCGATATATTTACACCTGTATAGATACGAACAAAATGGAAAGCGGTACAAACGTCTGCAGTCAATTACAAAACAGCACCCGTATACAAAATTGAAACATCCCAAAAATGACATTATTAGCTCTAATATCAATTTTGAACATTCAATATATTTGTACCTGTAAAGGTACCTTTACAGGTACAAACGAAACAGAAAGCAATACAAACGTCTGCAGATGGTAACAAAACAGCGTTTACAGAATTAAAATTTCTCATAAAATGACATTATTAGCTATAACATCGATTTTAAAAATTCTGTATAATTACACCTGTATAGATACGAACAAAATGGAACGCGGTGCAAACGTCTGCAGGCAATTACAAAACAGCACCCGTATACAAAATTGAAATATCCCAAAAATGACATTATTAGCTCTAATATCAATTTTGAACATTCGGTATATTTACACCTGTAAGGGTATAAAGAAAACAGAAAGCAATACAAACGTCAGCAGACGGTAACAAAACAGCGTTTACAGAATTAAAATTTCTTCATTATTAGCTGTAACATCAATTAACAAAATTCGATATATTTACACCTGTATAGATACGAACAAAATGGAAAGCGGTACAAACGTCTGCAGGCAATTACAAAATAATACCCGTATGCAGAATTGAAATATCTCAAAAATGACTGTATAGATACGAACAAAATGGAAAGCGGTACAAGCGTCTGCAGTCAATTACAAAACAGCACCCGTATACAAAATTGAAACATCCCAAAAATGACATTATTAGCTCTAATATCAATTTTGAACATTCGATATATTTGTACCTGTAAAGGTACCTTTACAGGTACAAACGAAACAGAAAGCAATACAAACGTCTGCAGACGGTAATAAAACAGCGTTTACAGAATTAAAATTTCTCATAAAATGACATTATTAGCTATAACATCAATTTTAAAAATTCTGTATAATTACACCTGTATAGATACGAACAAAATGGAAAGCGGTACAAACGTCTGCAGGCAATTACAAAACAGCACCCGTATACAAAATTGAAATATCCCAAAAATGACATTATTAGCTCTAATATCAATTTTGAACATTCGGTATATTTACACCTCTAAGGGTATAAAGAAAACAGAAAGCAATACAAACGTCAGCAGACGGTAACAAAACAGCGTTTACAGAATTAAAATTTCTTCATTATTAGCTGTAACATCAATTAACAAAATTCGATATATTTACACCTGTATAGATACGAACAAAATGGAAAGCGGTACAAACGTCTGCAGGCAATTACAAAATAATACCCGTATGCAGAATTGAAATATCTCAAAAATGACTGTATAGATACGAACAAAATGGAAAGCAGTACAAGCGTCTGCAGTCAATTACAAAACAGCACCCGTATACAAAATTGAAACATCCCAAAAATGACATTATTAGCTCTAATATCAATTTTGAACATTCGATATATTTGTACCTGTAAAGGTATCTTTACAGGTACAAACGAAACAGAAAGCAATACAAACGTCTGCAGACGGTAACAAAACAGCGTTTACAGAATTAAAATTTCTCAAAAAATGACATTATTAGCTGTAACATCAACTGAAAAAATTCTGTATAATTACATCTGTATGGTTACGAACAAAATGGAAAGCGGTACAAACGTCTGCAGGCAATTACAAAACAGCACCCGTATACAAAATTGAAATATCCCAAAAATGACATTATTAGCTCTAATATCAATTTTGAACATTCGGTGTATTTATACCTGTAGGGGTACAAACAAAACGGAAAGTAATACAAACGTCTGCAGACGGTAACAAAACGGCGTTTACAGAATTAAAATTTCTCAAAAAATGACATTATTAGCTGTAACATCAATTAACAAAATTCGATATATTTACACCTGTATAGATACGAACAAAATGGAAAGCGGTACAAACGTCTGCAGGCAATTACAAAATAGCACCCGTATGCAGAATTGAAATATCTCAAAAATGACTGTATAGATACGAACAAAATGGAAAGCCGTACAAACATCTGCAGTCAATTACAAAACAGCACCCGTATACAAAATTGAAATATCCCAAAAATGACATTATTAGCTCTAATATCAATTTTGAACATTCGATGTATTTATACCTGTAGGGGTACAAACAAAACGGAAAGCAATACAAACGTCTGCAGACGGTAACAAAACGGCGTTTACAGAATTAAAATTTCTCAAAAAATGACATTATTAGCTGCAACATCAACTTAAAAAATTCTGTACAATTACACCTGTATAGTTACGAACAAAATGGAAAGCGGTACAAACGTCTGCAGGCAATTACAAAATAGCACCCGTATGCAGAATTGAAATATCTCAAAAATGACTGTATAGATACGAACAAAAGGGAAAGCCGTACAAACGTCTGCAGTCAATTACAAAACAGCACCCGTATACAAAATTGAAATATCCCAAAAATGACATTATTAGCTCTAATATCAATTTTGAACATTCGATGTATTTATACCTGTAGGGGTACAAACAAAACGGAAAGCAATACAAACGTCTGCAGACGGTAACAAAACGGCGTTTACAGAATTAAAATTTCTCAAAAAATGACATTATTAGCTGTAACATCAACTTAAAAAATTCTGTATAATTACACCTGTATAGTTACGAACAAAATGAAAAGCGGTACAAACGTCTGCAGTCAATTACAAAACAGCACCCGTATACAAAATTGAAACATCCCAAAAATGACATTATTAGCTCTAATATCAATTTTGAACATTCGATATATTTGTACCTGTAAAGGTACCTTTACAGGTACAAACGAAACAGAAAGCAATACAAACGTCTGCAGACGATAACAAAACAGCGTTTACAGAATTAAAATTTCTCATAAAATGACATTATTAGCTATAACATCAATTTTAAAAATTCTGTATAATTACACCTGTATAGATACGAACAAAATGGAAAGCGGTACAAACGTCTGCAGGCAATTACAAAACAGCACCCGTATGCAGAATTGAAATATCCCAAAAATGACATTATTAGCTCTAATATCAATTTTGAACATTTAGTATATTTACACCTGTAAGGGTATAAAGAAAATAGAAAGCAATACAAACGTCAGCAGACGGTAACAAAACAGCGTTTACAGAATTAAAATTTCTTCATTATTAGCTGTAACATCAATAAGTTCGATATATTTACACCTGTATAGATACGAACAAAATGGAAAGCGGTACAAACGTCTGCAGGCAATTACAAAATAGCACCCGTAAGCAGAATTGATATATCTCAAAAATGACTGTATAGATACGAACAAAATGGAAAGCGGTACAAGCGTCTGCAGTCAATTACAAAACAGCACCCGTATACAAAATTGAAACATCCCAAAAATGACATTATTAGCTCTAATATCAATTTTGAACATTCGATGTATTTGTACCTGTAAAGGTACCTTTACAGGTACAAACGAAATAGAAAGCAATATAAACGTCTGCAGACGGTAACAAAACAGCGTTTACAGAATTAAAATTTCTCATAAAATGACATTATTAGCTATAACATCAATTTTAAAAATTCTGTATAATTACGCCTGTATAGATACGAACAAAATGGAAAGCGGTACAAACGTCTGCAGGCAATTACAAAACAGCACCCGTATACAAAATTGAAACATCCCAAAAATGACATTATTAGCTCTAATATCAATTTTGAACATTCGATATATTTGTACCTGTAAAGGTACCTTTACAGGTACAAACGAAACAGAAAGCAATACAAACGTCTGCAGACGGTAACAAAACAGCACCCGTATACAAAATTGAAATATCCCAAAAATGACATTATTAGCTCTAATATCAATTTTGAACATTCGGTATATTTACACCTGTAGTGGTACAAATTAAACGGAAAGCGGTACAAACGTCTGCAGGCAATTATAAAACGGCACCCGTATAGAAAATTGAAATATCCCAAAAATGACATTATTAGCTCTAATATCAATTTTGAACATTCGATATATTTGTACCTGTAAAGGTACCTTTACAGGTACAAACGAAACAGAAAGCAATACAAACGTCTGCAGACGGTAACAAAACAGCATCCGTATACAAAATTGAAATATCCCAAAAATAACATTATTAGCTCTAATATCAATTTTAAAAATTCTGTATAATTACACATGTATAGATACGAACAAAATGGAAAGCGGTACAAACGTCTGCAGGCAATTACAAAACAGCACCCGTATACAAAATTGAAACATCCCAAAAATGACATTATTAGCTCTAATATCAATTTTGAACATTCGATATATTTGTACCTGTAAAGGTACCTTTACAGGTACAAACGAAACAGAAAGCAATACAAACGTCTGCAGACGGTAACAAAACAGCACCCGTATACAAAATTGAAATATCCCAAAAATGACATTATTAGCTCTAATATCAATTTTGAACATTCAGTATATTTACACCTGTAGGGGTACAAACGAAACGGAAAGCGTCACAAACGTCTGCAGGCAATTACAAAACAGCACCCGTATACAAAATTGAAATATCCCAAAAATGACATTATTAGCTCTAATATCAATTTTGAACATTCGATATATTTGTACCTGTAAAGGTACCTTTACAGGTACAAACGAAACAGAAAGCAATACAAACGTCTGCAGACGGTAACAAAACAGCACCCGTATACAGAATTAAAATTTCTCATAAAATGACGTTATTAGCTATAACATCAATTTTAAAAATTCTGTATAATTACACCTGTATAGATACGAACAAAATGGAAAGCGGTACAAACGTCTGCAGGCAATTACAAAATAGCACCCGTATGCAGAATTGAAATATCCCAAAAATGACATTATTAGCTCTAATATCAATTTTGAAAATTCGGTATATTTACACTTGTAAGGGTACAAACAAAACGGAAAGCAATACAAACGTCAGCAGACGGTAATAAAACAGCGTTTACAGAATTAAAATTTCTCATAAAATGACATTATTAGCTATAACATCAATTTTAAAAATTCTGTATAATTACACCTGTATAGATACGAACAAAACGGAAAGCGGTACAAACGTCTGCAGGCAATTATAATACGGCACCCGTATAGAAAATTGAAATATCCCAAAAATGACATTATTAGCTCTAATATCAATTTTGAACAATCGGTATATTTACACCTGTAAGGGTACAAATAAAATGGAAAGCAATACAAACGTCTGCATACGATAACAAAACAGCACTTGTTTACAGAATTAAAATTTCTCAAAAAATGACATTATTAGCTGTAACATCAATTAACAAAATTCGATATATTTACACCTATAGATACGAACAAAATGGAAAGCGGTACAAACGTCTGCAGGCAATTACAAAATAGCACCCGTATGCAGAATTGAAGTATCCCAAAAATGACATTATTAGTGGCACTGTCCGCACTTAGCACCCTTCGCAAAACCTTGCAAAAAAGCGGTACAAAAATGACATTATTAGCTCTAATATCAATTTTGAACATTCGGTATATTTACACCTGTAAGGGTATAAAGAAAACAGAAAGCAATACAAACGTCAGCAGACGGTAACAAAACAGCGTTTACAGATTTAAAATTTCTTCATTATTAGCTGTAACATCAATTAACAAAATTCGATATATTTACACCTGTATATATACGAACAAAATGGAAAGCGGTACAAACGTCTGCAGGCAATTACAAAATAATACCCGTATGCAGAATTGAAATATCTCAAAAATGACTGTATAGATACGAACAAAATGGAAAGCGGTACAAGCGTCTGCAGTCAATTACAAAACAGCACCCGTATACAAAATTGAAACATCCCAAAAATGACATTATTAGCTCTAATATCAATTTTGAACATTCGATATATTTGTACCTGTAAAGGTACGTTTACAGGTACAAACGAAACAGAAAGCAATACAAACGTCTGCAGACGGTAACAAAACAGCGTTTACAGAATTAAAATTTCTCATAAAATGACATTATTAGCTATAACATCAATTTTATAAATTCTGTATAATTACACCTGTATAGATACGAACAAAATGGAAAGCGGTACAAACGTCTGCAGGCAATTACAAAACAGCACCCGTATACAAAATTGAATTATCCCAAAAATGACATTATTAGCTCTAATATCAATTTTGAACATTCGGTATATTTACATCTGTAGTGGTACAAATGAAATGGAAAGCGGTACAAACGTCTGCAAGCAATTACAAAACGGCACCCGTATAGAAAATTGAAATATCCCAAAAATGACATTATTAGCTCTAATATCAATTTTGAACATTCGGTATATTTACACCTGTAAGGGTGCAAACAAGACGGAAAGCAATACAAACGTCTCCAGACGGTAACAAAACAGCGTTTACAGAATTAAAATTTCTCAAAAAATGACATTATTAGCTGTAACATCAACTTAAAAAATTCTGTATAATTACACCTGTATAGATACGAACAAAATGGAAAGCGGTACAAACGTCTGCAGGCAATTACAAAATAGCACCCGTATGCAGAATTGAAATATCCCAAAAATGACATTATTAGCTCTAATATCAATTTTGAACATTCGGTATATTTACACTTGTAAGGGTACAAACAAAACGGAAAGCAATACAAACGTCAGCAGACGGTAATAAAACAGCGTTTACAGAATTAAAATTTCTCATAAAATGACATTATTAGCTATAACATCAATTTTAAAAATTCTGTATAATTACACCTGTATAGATACGAACAAAACGGAAAGCGATACAAACGTCTGCAGGCAATTATAATACGGCACCCGTATAGAAAATTGAAATATCCCAAAAATGACATTATTAGCTCTAATATCAATTTTGAACAATCGGTATATTTACACCTGTAAGGGTACAAATAAAATGGAAAGCAATACAAACGTCTGCATACGATAACAAAACAGCACTTGTTTACAGAATTAAAATTTCTCAAAAAATGACATTATTAGCTGTAACATCAATTAACAAAATTCGATATATTTACACCTATAGATACGAACAAAATGGAAAGCGGTACAAACGTCTGCAGGCAATTACAAAATAGCACCCGTATGCAGAATTGAAGTATCCCAAAAATGACATTATTAGTGGCACTGTCCGCACTTAGCACCCTTCGCAAAACCTTGCAAAAAAGCGGTACAAAAATGACATTATTAGCTCTAATATCAATTTTGAACATTCGGTATATTTACACCTGTAAGGGTATAAAGAAAACAGAAAGCAATACAAACGTCAGCAGACGGTAACAAAACAGCGTTTACAGATTTAAAATTTCTTCATTATTAGCTGTAACATCAATTAACAAAATTCGATATATTTACACCTGTATAGATACGAACAAAATGGAAAGCGGTACAAACGTCTGCAGGCAATTACAAAATAATACCCGTATGCAGAATTGAAATATCTCAAAAATGACTGTATAGATACGAACAAAATGGAAAGCGGTACAAGCGTCTGCAGTCAATTACAAAACAGCACCCGTATACAAAATTGAAACATCCCAAAAATGACATTATTAGCTCTAATATCAATTTTGAACATTCGATATATTTGTACCTGTAAAGGTACGTTTACAGGTACAAACGAAACAGAAAGCAATACAAACGTCTGCAGACGGTAACAAAACAGCGTTTACAGAATTAAAATTTCTCATAAAATGACATTATTAGCTATAACATCAATTTTATAAATTCTGTATAATTACACCTGTATAGATACGAACAAAATGGAAAGCGGTACAAACGTCTGCAGGCAATTACAAAACAGCACCCGTATACAAAATTGAATTATCCCAAAAATGACATTATTAGCTCTAATATCAATTTTGAACATTCGGTATATTTACATCTGTAGTGGTACAAATGAAATGGAAAGCGGTACAAACGTCTGCAGGCAATTACAAAACGGCACCCGTATAGAAAATTGAAATATCCCAAAAATGACATTATTAGCTCTAATATCAATTTTGAACATTCGGTATATTTACACCTGTAAGGGTGCAAACAAGACGGAAAGCAATACAAACGTCTGCAGACGGTAACAAAACAGCGTTTACAGAATTAAAATTTCTCAAAAAATGACATTATTAGCTGTAACATCAACTTAAAAAATTCTGTATAATTACATCTGTATAGTTACGAACAAAATGGAAAGCGGTACAAACGTCTGCAGGCAATTACAAAACAGCACCCGTATACAAAATTGAAATATCCCAAAAATGACATTATTAGCTCTAATATCAATTTTGAACATTCGGTGTATTTATACCTGTAGGGGTACAAACAAAACGGAAAGTAATACAAACGTCTGCAGACGGTAACAAAACGGCGTTTACAGAATTAAAATTTCTCAAAAAATGACATTATTAGCTGTAACATCAATTAACAAAATTCGATATATTTACACCTGTATAGATACGAACAAAATGGAAAGCGGTACAAACGTCTGCAGGCAATTACAAAATAGCACCCGTATGCAGAATTGAAGTATCCCAAAAATGACATTATTAGTGGCACTGTCCGCACTTAGCACCCTTCGCAAAACCTTGCAAAAAAGCGGTACAAAAATGACATTATTAGCTCTAATATCAATTTTGAATTCGGTATATTTACACCTGTAAGGGTATAAAGAAAACAGAAAGCAATACAAACGTCAGCAGACGGTAACAAAACAGCGTTTACAGATTTAAAATTTCTTCATTATTAGCTGTAACATCAATTAACAAAATTCGATATATTTACACCTGTATAGATACGAACAAAATGGAAAGCGGTACAAACGTCTGCAGGCAATTACAAAATAATACCCGTATGCAGAATTGAAATATCTCAAAAATGACTGTATAGATACGAACAAAATGGAAAGCGGTACAAGCGTCTGCAGTCAATTACAAAACAGCACCCGTATACAAAATTGAAACATCCCAAAAATGACATTATTAGCTCTAATATCAATTTTGAACATTCGATATATTTGTACCTGTAAAGGTACGTTTACAGGTACAAACGAAACAGAAAGCAATACAAACGTCTGCAGACGGTAACAAAACAGCGTTTACAGAATTAAAATTTCTCATAAAATGACATTATTAGCTATAACATCAATTTTATAAATTCTGTATAATTACACCTGTATAGATACGAACAAAATGGAAAGCGGTACAAACGTCTGCAGGCAATTACAAAACAGCACCCGTATACAAAATTGAATTATCCCAAAAATGACATTATTAGCTCTAATATCAATTTTGAACATTCGGTATATTTACATCTGTATTGGTACAAATGAAATGGAAAGCGGTACAAACGTCTGCAAGCAATTACAAAACGGCACCCGTATAGAAAATTGAAATATCCCAAAAATGACATTATTAGCTCTAATATCAATTTTGAACATTCGGTATATTTACACCTGTAAGGGTGCAAACAAGACGGAAAGCAATACAAACGTCTGCAGACGGTAACAAAACAGCGTTTACAGAATTAAAATTTCTCAAAAAATGACATTATTAGCTGTAACATCAACTTAAAAAATTCTGTATAATTACATCTGTATAGTTACGAACAAAATGGAAAGCGGTACAAACGTCTGCAGGCAATTACAAAACAGCACCCGTATACAAAATTGAAATATCCCAAAAATGACATTATTAGCTCTAATATCAATTTTGAACATTCGGTGTATTTATATCTGTAGGGGTACAAACAAAACGGAAAGTAATACAAACGTCTGCAGACGGTAACAAAACGGCGTTTACAGAATTAAAATTTCTCAAAAAATGACATTATTAGCTGTAACATCAATTAACAAAATTCGATATATTTACACCTGTATAGATACGAACAAAATGGAAAGCGGTACAAACGTCTGCAGGCAATTACAAAATAGCACCCGTATGCAGAATTGAAATATCTCAAAAATGACTGTATAGATACGAACAAAATGGAAAGCCGTACAAACGTCTGCAGTCAATTACAAAACAGCACCCGTATACAAAATTGAAACATCCCAAAAATGACATTATTAGCTCTAATATCAATTTTGAACATTCGATATATTTACACCTGTAAGGGTATAAAGAAAATAGAAAACAAACGTCAGCAGACGGTAACAAAACAGCGTTTACAGAATTAAAATTTCTTCATTATTAGCTGTAACATCAATAAGTTCGATATATTTACACCTGTATAGATACGAACAAAATGGAAAGCGGTACAAACGTCTGCAGGCAATTACAAAATAGCACCCGTAAGCAGAATTGATATATCTCAAAAATGACTGTATAGATACGAACAAAATGGAAAGCGGTACAAGCGTCTGCAGTCAATTACAAAACGGCACCCGTATACAAAATTAAAACATCCCAAAAATGACATTATTAGCTCTAATATCAATTTTGAACATTCGATGTATTTGTACCTGTAAAGGTACCTTTACAGGTACAAACGAAATAGAAAGCAATACAAACGTCTGCAGACGGTAACAAAACAGCGTTTACAGAATTAAAATTTCTCATAAAATGACATTATTAGCTATAACATCAATTTTAAAAATTCTGTATAATTACGCCTGTATAGATACGAACAAAATGGAAAGCGGTACAAACGTCTGCAGGCAATTACAAAACAGCACCCGTATACAAAATTGAAACATCCCAAAAATGACATTATTAGCTCTAATATCAATTTTGAACATTCGATATATTTGTACCTGTAAAGGTACCTTTACAGGTACAAACGAAACAGAAAGCAATATAAACGTCTGCAGACGGTAACAAAACAGCACCCGTATACAAAATTGAAATATCCCAAAAATGACATTATTAGCTCTAATATCAATTTTGAACATTCGGTATATTTACACCTGTAGTGGTACAAATTAAACGGAAAGCAATACAAACGTCTGCAGACGGTAACAAAACAGCACCCGTATACAAAATTGAAATATCCCAAAAATGACATTATTAGCTCTAATATCAATTTTGAACATTCGGTATATTTACACCTGTAGGGGTACAAACGAAACGGAAAGCGTCACAAACGTCTGCAGGCAATTACAAAACAGCACCCGTATACAAAATTGAAATATCCCAAAAATGACATTATTAGCTCTAATATCAATTTTGAACATTCGGTATATTTACACCTGTAGGGGTACAAACGAAACGGAAAGCGTCACAAACATCTGCAGGCAATTACAAAACAGCACCCGTATACAAAATTGAAATATCCCAAAAATGACATTATTAGCTCTAATATAAATTTTGAACATTCGGTATATTTACACCTGTAAGGGTATAAAGAAAACAGAAAGCAATACAAACGTCAGCAGACGGTAACAAAACAGCGTTTACAGATTTAAAATTTCTTCATTATTAGCTGTAACATCAATTAACAAAATTCGATATATTTACACCTGTATAAATACGAACACAATGGAAAGCGGTACAAACGTCTGCAGGCAATTACAAAATAATACCCGTATGCAGAATTGAAATATCTCAAAAATGACTGTATAGATACGAACAAAATGGAAAGCGGTACAAACGTCTGCAGGCAATTACAAAACAGCACCCGTATACAAAATTGAAATATCCCAAAAATGACATTATTAGCTCTAATATCAATTTTGAACATTCGGTGTATTTATACCTGTAGGGGTACAAACAAAACGGAAAGTAATACAAACGTCTGCAGACGGTAACAAAACGGCGTTTACAGAATTAAAATTTCTCAAAAAATGACATTATTAGCTGTAACATCAATTAACAAAATTCGATATATTTACACCTGTATAGATACGAACAAAATGGAAAGCGGTACAAACGTCTGCAGGCAATTACAAAATAGCACCCGTATGCAGAATTGAAATATCTCAAAAATGACTGTATAGATACGAACAAAATGGAAAGCCGTACAAACGTCTGCAGTCAATTACAAAACAGCACCCGTATACAAAATTGAAATATCCCAAAAATGACATTATTAGCTCTAATATCAATTTTGAACATTCGATGTATTTATACCTGTAGGGGTACAAACAAAACGGAAAGCAATACAAACGTCTGCAGACGGTAACAAAACAGCGTTTGCAGAATTAAAATTTCTCAAAAAATGACATTATTAGCTGTAACATCAACTTAAAAAATTCTGTATAATTACACCTGTATAGTTACGAACAAAATGGAACGCGGTGCAAACGTCTGCAGGCAATTACAAAACAGCACCCGTATACAAAATTGAACCATCCCAAAAATGACATTATTAGCTCTAATATCAATTTTGAACATTCGATATATTTGTACCTGTAAAGGTACCTTTACAGGTACAAACGAAACAGAAAGCAATACAAACGTCTGCAGACGGTAACAAAACAGCACCCGTATACAAAATTGAAATATCCCAAAAATGACATTATTAGCTCTAATATCAATTTTGAACATTCGGTATATTTACACCTGTAGTGGTACAAATTAAACGGAAAGCGGTACAAACGTCTGCAGGCAATTATAAAACGGCACCCGTATAGAAAATTGAAATATCCCAAAAATGACATTATTAGCTCTAATATCAATTTTGAACATTCGATATATTTGTACCTGTAAAGGTACCTTTACAGGTACAAACGAAACAGAAAGCAATACAAACGTCTGCAGACGGTAACAAAACAGCACCCGTATACAAAATTGAAATATCCCAAAAATAACATTATTAGCTCTAATATCAATTTTAAAAATTCTGTATAATTACACATGTATAGATACGAACAAAATGGAAAGCGGTTCAAACGTCTGCAGGCAATTACAAAACAGCACCCGTATACAAAATTGAAACATCCCAAAAATGACATTATTAGCTCTAATATCAATTTTGAACATTCGATATATTTGTACCTCTAAAGGTACCTTTACAGGTACAAACGAAACAGAAAGCAATACAAACGTCTGCAGACGGTAACAAAACAGCATCCGTATACAAAATTGAAATATCCCAAAAATGACATTATTAGCTCTAATATAAATTTTGAACATTCGGTATATTTACACCTGTAAGGGTATAAAGAAAACAAAAAGCAATACAAACGTCAGCAGACGATAACAAGCGTTTACAGAATTAAAATTTCTCATAAAATGACATTATTAGCTATAACATCAATTTTAAAAATTCTGTATAATTACACCTGCATAGATACGAACAAAATGGAAAGCGGTACAAACGTCTGCAGGCAATTACAAAATAGCACCCGTATGCAGAATTGAAATATCCCAAAAATGACATTATTAGCTCTAATATCAATTTTGAACATTCGATATATTTACACCTGTAGGGGTACAAACGAAACGGAAAGCGTCACAAACGTCTGCAGGCAATTACAAAACAGCACCCGTATACAAAATTGAAATATCCCAAAAATGACATTATTAGCTCTAATATCAATTTTGAACATTCGGTATATTTACACCTGTAGGGGTACAAACGAAACGGAAAGCGTCACAAACATCTGCAGGCAATTACAAAACAGCACCCGTATACAAAATTGAAATATCCCAAAAATGACATTATTAGCTCTAATATAAATTTTGAACATTCGGTATATTTACACCTGTAAGGGTATAAAGAAAACAGAAAGCAATACAAACGTCAGCAGACGGTAACAAAACAGCGTTTACGTTAGATTTAAAATTTCTTCATTATTAGCTGTAACATCAATTAACAAAATTCGATATATTTACACCTGTATAAATACGAACAAAATGGAAAGCGGTACAAACGTCTGCAGGCAATTACAAAATAATACCCGTATGCAGAATTGAAATATCTCAAAAATGACTGTATAGATACGAACAAAATGGAAAGCGGTACAAACGTCTACAGGCAATTACAAAACAGCACCCGTATACAAAATTGAAATATCCCAAAAATGACATTATTAGCTCTAATATCAATTTTGAACATTCGGTGTATTTATACCTGTAGGGGTACAAACAAAACGGAAAGTAATACAAACGTCTGCAGACGGTAACAAAACGGCGTTTACAGAATTAAAATTTCTCAAAAAATGACATTATTAGCTGTAACATCAATTAACAAAATTCGATATATTTACACCTGTATAGATACGAACAAAATGGAAAGCGGTACAAACGTCTGCAGGCAATTACAAAATAGCACCCGTATGCAGAATTGAAATATCTCAAAAATGACTGTATAGATACGAACAAAATGGAAAGCCGTACAAACGTCTGCAGTCAATTACAAAACAGCACCCGTATACAAAATTGAAATATCCCAAAAATGACATTATTAGCTCTAATATCAATTTTGAACATTCGATGTATTTATACCTGTAGGGGTACAAACAAAACGGAAAGCAATACAAACGTCTGCAGACGGTAACAAAACAGCGTTTACAGAATTAAAATTTCTCAAAAAATGACATTATTAGCTGTAACATCAACTTAAAAAATTCTGTATAATTACACCTGTATAGTTACGAACAAAATGGAAAGCGGTACAAACGTCTGCAGTCAATTACAAAACAGCACCCGTATACAAAATTGAACCATCCCAAAAATGACATTATTAGCTCTAATATCAATTTTGAACATTCGATATATTTGTACCTGTAAAGGTACCTTTACAGGTACAAACGAAACAGAAAGCAATACAAACGTCTGCAGACGGTAACAAAACAGCGTTTACAGAATTAAAATTTCTCATAAAATGACATTATTAGCTATAACATCGATTTTAAAAATTCTGTATAATTACACCTGTATAGATACGAACAAAATGGAACGCGGTGCAAACGTCTGCAGGCAATTACAAAACAGCACCCATATACAAAATTGAAATATCCCAAAAATGACATTATTAGCTCTAATATCAATTTTGAACATTCGATATATTTGTACCTGTAAAGGTACCTTTACAGGTACAAACGAAACAGAAAGCAATACAAACCTCTGCAGACGGTAACAAAACAGCACCCGTATACAAAATTGAAATATCCCAAAAATGACATTATTAGCTCTAATATCAATTTTGAACATTCGGTATATTTACACCTGTAGTGGTACAAATTAAACGGAAAGCGGTACAAACGTCTGCAGGCAATTATAAAACGGCACCCGTATAGAAAATTGAAATATCCCAAAAATGACATTATTAGCTCTAATATCAATTTTGAACATTCGATATATTTGTACCTGTAAAGGTACCTTTACAGGTACAAACGAAACAG
>NW_028141640.1:0-21373 GCF_030444845.1 Prenolepis imparis
AACCTAACCTAACCTAACCTAACCTAACCTAACCTAACCTAACCTAACCTAACCTAACCTAACCTAACCTAACCTAACCTAACCTAACCTAACCTAACCTAACCTAACCTAACCTAACCTAACCTAACCTAACCTAACCTAACCTAACCTAACCTAACCTAACCTAACCTAACCTAACCTAACCTAACCTAACCTAACCTAACCTAACCTAACCTAACCTAACCTAACCTAACCTAACCTAACCTAACCTAACCTAACCTAACCTAACCTAACCTAACCTAACCTAACCTAACCTAACCTAACCTAACCTAACCTAACCTAACCTAACCTAACCTAACCTAACCTAACCTAACCTAACCTAACCTAACCTAACCTAACCTAACCTAACCTAACCTAACCTAACCTAACCTAACCTAACCTAACCTAACCTAACCTAACCTAACCTAACCTAACCTAACCTAACCTAACCTAACCTAACCTAACCTAACCTAACCTAACCTAACCTAACCTAACCTAACCTAACCTAACCTAACCTAACCTAACCTAACCTAACCTAACCTAACCTAACCTAACCTAACCTAACCTAACCTAACCTAACCTAACCTAACCTAACCTAACCTAACCTAACCTAACCTAACCTAACCTAACCTAACCTAACCTAACCTAACCTAACCTAACCTAACCTAACCTAACCTAACCTAACCTAACCTAACCTAACCTAACCTAACCTAACCTAACCTAACCTAACCTAACCTAACCTAACCTAACCTAACCTAACCTAACCTAACCTAACCTAACCTAACCTAACCTAACCTAACCTAACCTAACCTAACCTAACCTAACCTAACCTAACCTAACCTAACCTAACCTAACCTAACCTAACCTAACCTAACCTAACCTAACCTAACCTAACCTAACCTAACCTAACCTAACCTAACCTAACCTAACCTAACCTAACCTAACCTAACCTAACCTAACCTAACCTAACCTAACCTAACCTAACCTAACCTAACCTAACCTAACCTAACCTAACCTAACCTAACCTAACCTAACCTAACCTAACCTAACCTAACCTAACCTAACCTAACCTAACCTAACCTAACCTAACCTAACCTAACCTAACCTAACCTAACCTAACCTAACCTAACCTAACCTAACCTAACCTAACCTAACCTAACCTAACCTAACCTAACCTAACCTAACCTAACCTAACCTAACCTAACCTAACCTAACCTAACCTAACCTAACCTAACCTAACCTAACCTAACCTAACCTAACCTAACCTAACCTAACCTAACCTAACCTAACCTAACCTAACCTAACCTAACCTAACCTAACCTAACCTAACCTAACCTAACCTAACCTAACCTAACCTAACCTAACCTAACCTAACCTAACCTAACCTAACCTAACCTAACCTAACCTAACCTAACCTAACCTAACCTAACCTAACCTAACCTAACCTAACCTAACCTAACCTAACCTAACCTAACCTAACCTAACCTAACCTAACCTAACCTAACCTAACCTAACCTAACCTAACCTAACCTAACCTAACCTAACCTAACCTAACCTAACCTAACCTAACCTAACCTAACCTAACCTAACCTAACCTAACCTAACCTAACCTAACCTAACCTAACCTAACCTAACCTAACCTAACCTAACCTAACCTAACCTAACCTAACCTAACCTAACCTAACCTAACCTAACCTAACCTAACCTAACCTAACCTAACCTAACCTAACCTAACCTAACCTAACCTAACCTAACCTAACCTAACCTAACCTAACCTAACCTAACCTAACCTAACCTAACCTAACCTAACCTAACCTATCCTAACCTAACCTAACCTAACCTAACCTAACCTAACCTAACCTAACCTAACCTAACCTAACCTAACCTAACCTAACCTAACCTAACCTAACCTAACCTAACCTAACCTAACCTAACCTAACCTAACCTAACCTAACCTAACCTAACCTAACCTAACCTAACCTAACCTAACCTAACCTAACCTAACCTAACCTAACCTAACCTAACCTAACCTAACCTAACCTAACCTAACCTAACCTAACCTAACCTAACCTAACCTAACCTAACCTAACCTAACCTAACCTAACCTAACCTAACCTAACCTAACCTAACCTAACCTAACCTAACCTAACCTAACCTAACCTAACCTAACCTAACCTAACCTAACCTAACCTAACCTAACCTAACCTAACCTAACCTAACCTAACCTAACCTAACCTAACCTAACCTAACCTAACCTAACCTAACCTAACCTAACCTAACCTAACCTAACCTAACCTAACCTAACCTAACCTAACCTAACCTAACCTAACCTAACCTAACCTAACCTAACCTAACCTAACCTAACCTAACCTAACCTAACCTAACCTAACCTAACCTAACCTAACCTAACCTAACCTAACCTAACCTAACCTAACCTAACCTAACCTAACCTAACCTAACCTAACCTAACCTAACCTAACCTAACCTAACCTAACCTAACCTAACCTAACCTAACCTAACCTAACCTAACCTAACCTAACCTAACCTAACCTAACCTAACCTAACCTAACCTAACCTAACCTAACCTAACCTAACCTAACCTAACCTAACCTAACCTAACCTAACCTAACCTAACCTAACCTAACCTAACCTAACCTAACCTAACCTAACCTAACCTAACCTAACCTAACCTAACCTAACCTAACCTAACCTAACCTAACCTAACCTAACCTAACCTAACCTAACCTAACCTAACCTAACCTAACCTAACCTAACCTAACCTAACCTAACCTAACCTAACCTAACCTAACCTAACCTAACCTAACCTAACCTAACCTAACCTAACCTAACCTAACCTAACCTAACCTAACCTAACCTAACCTAACCTAACCTAACCTAACCTAACCTAACCTAACCTAACCTAACCTAACCTAACCTAACCTAACCTAACCTAACCTAACCTAACCTAACCTAACCTAACCTAACCTAACCTAACCTAACCTAACCTAACCTAACCTAACCTAACCTAACCTAACCTAACCTAACCTAACCTAACCTAACCTAACCTAACCTAACCTAACCTAACCTAACCTAACCTAACCTAACCTAACCTAACCTAACCTAACCTAACCTAACCTAACCTAACCTAACCTAACCTAACCTAACCTAACCTAACCTAACCTAACCTAACCTAACCTAACCTAACCTAACCTAACCTAACCTAACCTAACCTAACCTAACCTAACCTAACCTAACCTAACCTAACCTAACCTAACCTAACCTAACCTAACCTAACCTAACCTAACCTAACCTAACCTAACCTAACCTAACCTAACCTAACCTAACCTAACCTAACCTAACCTAACCTAACCTAACCTAACCTAACCTAACCTAACCTAACCTAACCTAACCTAACCTAACCTAACCTAACCTAACCTAACCTAACCTAACCTAACCTAACCTAACCTAACCTAACCTAACCTAACCTAACCTAACCTAACCTAACCTAACCTAACCTAACCTAACCTAACCTAACCTAACCTAACCTAACCTAACCTAACCTAACCTAACCTAACCTAACCTAACCTAACCTAACCTAACCTAACCTAACCTAACCTAACCTAACCTAACCTAACCTAACCTAACCTAACCTAACCTAACCTAACCTAACCTAACCTAACCTAACCTAACCTAACCTAACCTAACCTAACCTAACCTAACCTAACCTAACCTAACCTAACCTAACCTAACCTAACCTAACCTAACCTAACCTAACCTAACCTAACCTAACCTAACCTAACCTAACCTAACCTAACCTAACCTAACCTAACCTAACCTAACCTAACCTAACCTAACCTAACCTAACCTAACCTAACCTAACCTAACCTAACCTAACCTAACCTAACCTAACCTAACCTAACCTAACCTAACCTAACCTAACCTAACCTAACCTAACCTAACCTAACCTAACCTAACCTAACCTAACCTAACCTAACCTAACCTAACCTAACCTAACCTAACCTAACCTAACCTAACCTAACCTAACCTAACCTAACCTAACCTAACCTAACCTAACCTAACCTAACCTAACCTAACCTAACCTAACCTAACCTAACCTAACCTAACCTAACCTAACCTAACCTAACCTAACCTAACCTAACCTAACCTAACCTAACCTAACCTAACCTAACCTAACCTAACCTAACCTAACCTAACCTAACCTAACCTAACCTAACCTAACCTAACCTAACCTAACCTAACCTAACCTAACCTAACCTAACCTAACCTAACCTAACCTAACCTAACCTAACCTAACCTAACCTAACCTAACCTAACCTAACCTAACCTAACCTAACCTAACCTAACCTAACCTAACCTAACCTAACCTAACCTAACCTAACCTAACCTAACCTAACCTAACCTAACCTAACCTAACCTAACCTAACCTAACCTAACCTAACCTAACCTAACCTAACCTAACCTAACCTAACCTAACCTAACCTAACCTAACCTAACCTAACCTAACCTAACCTAACCTAACCTAACCTAACCTAACCTAACCTAACCTAACCTAACCTAACCTAACCTAACCTAACCTAACCTAACCTAACCTAACCTAACCTAACCTAACCTAACCTAACCTAACCTAACCTAACCTAACCTAACCTAACCTAACCTAACCTAACCTAACCTAACCTAACCTAACCTAACCTAACCTAACCTAACCTAACCTAACCTAACCTAACCTAACCTAACCTAACCTAACCTAACCTAACCTAACCTAACCTAACCTAACCTAACCTAACCTAACCTAACCTAACCTAACCTAACCTAACCTAACCTAACCTAACCTAACCTAACCTAACCTAACCTAACCTAACCTAACCTAACCTAACCTAACCTAACCTAACCTAACCTAACCTAACCTAACCTAACCTAACCTAACCTAACCTAACCTAACCTAACCTAACCTAACCTAACCTAACCTAACCTAACCTAACCTAACCTAACCTAACCTAACCTAACCTAACCTAACCTAACCTAACCTAACCTAACCTAACCTAACCTAACCTAACCTAACCTAACCTAACCTAACCTAACCTAACCTAACCTAACCTAACCTAACCTAACCTAACCTAACCTAACCTAACCTAACCTAACCTAACCTAACCTAACCTAACCTAACCTAACCTAACCTAACCTAACCTAACCTAACCTAACCTAACCTAACCTAACCTAACCTAACCTAACCTAACCTAACCTAACCTAACCTAACCTAACCTAACCTAACCTAACCTAACCTAACCTAACCTAACCTAACCTAACCTAACCTAACCTAACCTAACCTAACCTAACCTAACCTAACCTAACCTAACCTAACCTAACCTAACCTAACCTAACCTAACCTAACCTAACCTAACCTAACCTAACCTAACCTAACCTAACCTAACCTAACCTAACCTAACCTAACCTAACCTAACCTAACCTAACCTAACCTAACCTAACCTAACCTAACCTAACCTAACCTAACCTAACCTAACCTAACCTAACCTAACCTAACCTAACCTAACCTAACCTAACCTAACCTAACCTAACCTAACCTAACCTAACCTAACCTAACCTAACCTAACCTAACCTAACCTAACCTAACCTAACCTAACCTAACCTAACCTAACCTAACCTAACCTAACCTAACCTAACCTAACCTAACCTAACCTAACCTAACCTAACCTAACCTAACCTAACCTAACCTAACCTAACCTAACCTAACCTAACCTAACCTAACCTAACCTAACCTAACCTAACCTAACCTAACCTAACCTAACCTAACCTAACCTAACCTAACCTAACCTAACCTAACCTAACCTAACCTAACCTAACCTAACCTAACCTAACCTAACCTAACCTAACCTAACCTAACCTAACCTAACCTAACCTAACCTAACCTAACCTAACCTAACCTAACCTAACCTAACCTAACCTAACCTAACCTAACCTAACCTAACCTAACCTAACCTAACCTAACCTAACCTAACCTAACCTAACCTAACCTAACCTAACCTAACCTAACCTAACCTAACCTAACCTAACCTAACCTAACCTAACCTAACCTAACCTAACCTAACCTAACCTAACCTAACCTAACCTAACCTAACCTAACCTAACCTAACCTAACCTAACCTAACCTAACCTAACCTAACCTAACCTAACCTAACCTAACCTAACCTAACCTAACCTAACCTAACCTAACCTAACCTAACCTAACCTAACCTAACCTAACCTAACCTAACCTAACCTAACCTAACCTAACCTAACCTAACCTAACCTAACCTAACCTAACCTAACCTAACCTAACCTAACCTAACCTAACCTAACCTAACCTAACCTAACCTAACCTAACCTAACCTAACCTAACCTAACCTAACCTAACCTAACCTAACCTAACCTAACCTAACCTAACCTAACCTAACCTAACCTAACCTAACCTAACCTAACCTAACCTAACCTAACCTAACCTAACCTAACCTAACCTAACCTAACCTAACCTAACCTAACCTAACCTAACCTAACCTAACCTAACCTAACCTAACCTAACCTAACCTAACCTAACCTAACCTAACCTAACCTAACCTAACCTAACCTAACCTAACCTAACCTAACCTAACCTAACCTAACCTAACCTAACCTAACCTAACCTAACCTAACCTAACCTAACCTAACCTAACCTAACCTAACCTAACCTAACCTAACCTAACCTAACCTAACCTAACCTAACCTAACCTAACCTAACCTAACCTAACCTAACCTAACCTAACCTAACCTAACCTAACCTAACCTAACCTAACCTAACCTAACCTAACCTAACCTAACCTAACCTAACCTAACCTAACCTAACCTAACCTAACCTAACCTAACCTAACCTAACCTAACCTAACCTAACCTAACCTAACCTAACCTAACCTAACCTAACCTAACCTAACCTAACCTAACCTAACCTAACCTAACCTAACCTAACCTAACCTAACCTAACCTAACCTAACCTAACCTAACCTAACCTAACCTAACCTAACCTAACCTAACCTAACCTAACCTAACCTAACCTAACCTAACCTAACCTAACCTAACCTAACCTAACCTAACCTAACCTAACCTAACCTAACCTAACCTAACCTAACCTAACCTAACCTAACCTAACCTAACCTAACCTAACCTAACCTAACCTAACCTAACCTAACCTAACCTAACCTAACCTAACCTAACCTAACCTAACCTAACCTAACCTAACCTAACCTAACCTAACCTAACCTAACCTAACCTAACCTAACCTAACCTAACCTAACCTAACCTAACCTAACCTAACCTAACCTAACCTAACCTAACCTAACCTAACCTAACCTAACCTAACCTAACCTAACCTAACCTAACCTAACCTAACCTAACCTAACCTAACCTAACCTAACCTAACCTAACCTAACCTAACCTAACCTAACCTAACCTAACCTAACCTAACCTAACCTAACCTAACCTAACCTAACCTAACCTAACCTAACCTAACCTAACCTAACCTAACCTAACCTAACCTAACCTAACCTAACCTAACCTAACCTAACCTAACCTAACCTAACCTAACCTAACCTAACCTAACCTAACCTAACCTAACCTAACCTAACCTAACCTAACCTAACCTAACCTAACCTAACCTAACCTAACCTAACCTAACCTAACCTAACCTAACCTAACCTAACCTAACCTAACCTAACCTAACCTAACCTAACCTAACCTAACCTAACCTAACCTAACCTAACCTAACCTAACCTAACCTAACCTAACCTAACCTAACCTAACCTAACCTAACCTAACCTAACCTAACCTAACCTAACCTAACCTAACCTAACCTAACCTAACCTAACCTAACCTAACCTAACCTAACCTAACCTAACCTAACCTAACCTAACCTAACCTAACCTAACCTAACCTAACCTAACCTAACCTAACCTAACCTAACCTAACCTAACCTAACCTAACCTAACCTAACCTAACCTAACCTAACCTAACCTAACCTAACCTAACCTAACCTAACCTAACCTAACCTAACCTAACCTAACCTAACCTAACCTAACCTAACCTAACCTAACCTAACCTAACCTAACCTAACCTAACCTAACCTAACCTAACCTAACCTAACCTAACCTAACCTAACCTAACCTAACCTAACCTAACCTAACCTAACCTAACCTAACCTAACCTAACCTAACCTAACCTAACCTAACCTAACCTAACCTAACCTAACCTAACCTAACCTAACCTAACCTAACCTAACCTAACCTAACCTAACCTAACCTAACCTAACCTAACCTAACCTAACCTAACCTAACCTAACCTAACCTAACCTAACCTAACCTAACCTAACCTAACCTAACCTAACCTAACCTAACCTAACCTAACCTAACCTAACCTAACCTAACCTAACCTAACCTAACCTAACCTAACCTAACCTAACCTAACCTAACCTAACCTAACCTAACCTAACCTAACCTAACCTAACCTAACCTAACCTAACCTAACCTAACCTAACCTAACCTAACCTAACCTAACCTAACCTAACCTAACCTAACCTAACCTAACCTAACCTAACCTAACCTAACCTAACCTAACCTAACCTAACCTAACCTAACCTAACCTAACCTAACCTAACCTAACCTAACCTAACCTAACCTAACCTAACCTAACCTAACCTAACCTAACCTAACCTAACCTAACCTAACCTAACCTAACCTAACCTAACCTAACCTAACCTAACCTAACCTAACCTAACCTAACCTAACCTAACCTAACCTAACCTAACCTAACCTAACCTAACCTAACCTAACCTAACCTAACCTAACCTAACCTAACCTAACCTAACCTAACCTAACCTAACCTAACCTAACCTAACCTAACCTAACCTAACCTAACCTAACCTAACCTAACCTAACCTAACCTAACCTAACCTAACCTAACCTAACCTAACCTAACCTAACCTAACCTAACCTAACCTAACCTAACCTAACCTAACCTAACCTAACCTAACCTAACCTAACCTAACCTAACCTAACCTAACCTAACCTAACCTAACCTAACCTAACCTAACCTAACCTAACCTAACCTAACCTAACCTAACCTAACCTAACCTAACCTAACCTAACCTAACCTTTTTTTTTTTTTTTTTTTTTTTTTTTTTTTTTTTTTTTTTTTTTTTTTTTTTAACGTCTGGAAAATGCGCAACCGCATACCCACCCGCCTCGGGGGAGGCAAGGTGGGTTATGTGGGGCTGGGGGTATAAGCGACCCCCGACCCACTAAAAACCAGACGGCGACACTCGGCCTTGCGAGATGTTCTCGGGAACCGCTAGAGGCATTACGTCCAAGAACATCTCTGACTGCGCGTTGACTCGCGCCCTTCTCGCGAGGAGGGAGACGATTGTCTCACTCCTCATGAGGAGAGGTGGGTGTCGCGCCACACTCTCCTCCTCACGGGGGACTACGTGCAATGACCCACAAGTCCCCCGACTTGTGGATCTGCAGTCCCCGTAAATCCCACTTGACTGTGGGATTTACTCCATCCTCCGAGTTGAGGATGGTGGTCAGTGAGACTGACTAAGTGTCAGTCTCCATCGCTACCTCTTCCCTAGCACTGGCCAGTTTCTGTTTCTGGCCAGAGGACGATGCAGTTGGTGGCCCGGCAGGGACTCGCTTCGCCGCGAGTTTACCGGGCTTTTCCGCCTTCGTCTTCGACGCTTGCTTCGAGGAAGCTTTTGCTATCCTCTCAGCGAGCGGCATATCCTCCTTCCGTCTCGAGGGAGGCCTGGGTCTACATCCTTTGCCTCCCAGTCGGTGCCCGGCAGGCAAGCCAATATCGGCGCAAGCCAGACATTTGGGCTGCGCCGTGCACCCCTTGGCACTGTGGCCCAGCTCCCCGCACCGGTAACAGGCGGTGCTGCGGTCCACTGCCGCTTTGCACCGGGCCCGGACGTGACCGTGTCCGAAGCACCGGAAGCAAAATACGGGTCGAGCCTTTAGTGTCTCCACCCTGACACTGCTCCACCCGACTTGCAGCTTACTTACTCTGGCCAGCTTACTGGCCACCGAGATCGGGCAGCAGACCCAGACTGAGCCTGGGCCAACGTCCGAGCTGCGCCGGATCTCTCCCACCCGAATGTGCTCCTCCGGGCACCCCGTCTCCGCGGCGATAGCCAGGGAGACATCTTTGGAGGTGCAGGCCACGTCGAGACCCCGGACCCTAAGCTCCGCGGTCTTCTGGGGCTGCGTGACCTTCACCTCCTCCTTCTCCTTGAACACATCCTTCATCCGCTCGGCCAACTGCCGAGCTTTGGACAGGCGGTCCTTTCCGGGGATCTCTATAACAAGGCCCCCCATCATTGATGGCCTGAGCCTCGACCCCGCGATGCCGAGGTCTTGGAGGGAGATCTTCTCCCTCGCCTCGCCCATCACCCGGGCGTAGGTCAGACCACTGCCCGCATTGTCCGCAATCGTGACCGTTACGGCCGCGGTTGCGGGCGCTCGCGGGCCCCTCTTCCTTTTCCTCCGCGATGTTTTGCGGCGCCCCTTATCTGGCTTCGCCGCTTGACCCGCGCCCGTCTGCTCCCCGGCTAGCGGAGCCGCAGACCCCTTGGAAGCCCGCGGTAGGCGCTTATCAGCGCTCGCGGACTTCCTTCCTACGACCTTCGACCATAGGTCGTTTGTATTCCCCCCCGAGCCAATACTGTCCCTCACCACAGAAGATCCCCCCCCCTTCCCAGTAGTCGACGGACCCCCCGCAGCTTTAACCCCCCGCGGAACCCCGGCTGATGGAGGTTTGTTCCTCCCCCGGAGTTCTAGCTGCCCACGCAGCTCCCTGTTCTCGTCCCGACACTTTTGCATTGCCGAGATGGAGGAGTCAAGGACTTCGGCCATCTCGGCCCGCGTGTTGTCGACCTCCTGTTTGAGCTCTGTAATTCTGCTCAGGAGAGCCTCGACCTCTTGTGCGCTAAGCCCACAAGGGTCCGCATTATCCTCCACTGTGGTTGGGCAGGGGGAAGTCCCCCTGTCCACCGCTGTCGGAGCTGGAATTGAAGCAGTGGTATCAACGCAGAGTACTGAATCCCGTGCTGGCGGGTCGGACTCCTCCTCCTTCTCCATGTCGACGTCCCTGTTTCTGAGCTTGCGCTTCAGAGCAGGGGGTCGGCGCGACGGAGAGACGGATGCCCTCGCAGTGGCCAGCTCTGCTTTGGCTGCCGCGAGCGACCTCTTGAGATCATCGATCTCGGCATCCGCCTTCTCCTTACCACTCTTGAGCGTCTGGGCGTACACTTTCAGGGCGCTGAGTTCCTGCGAAGGAACTGGTTCCTCCGAGGCGCTGCGCGCTCTCTCCATGAGGACGCTCAGGGCGACCGTGACCTCCCGCGCCGCTCTCCTTAGCGCCGTGCTAAGGGTCGACTGCAGCCCCTTCGATACATCGGAGGTCTTGTCGACAGCCATAAGGTGCCGACAGGCCTTCGCGTAAATCTCCGATGTTTTCTGCGCTTGGAACGCAGCCATCAGTTCCTCCTCCGTGGGAAGGCTGTCCCTTCCCCTGGTACGCTTGGGCGGAGCATTCACGTCCAAGACGTATAAAGCCTCTTTTAGGCGTACCTCCTTCTCTAAAATGGCTAGGCGGTCGGCGCGAGCCGCCGTCATGCCAGTGTATTCCTGTGTGGTTGGAGGCCGACCTCGGCCTCTTTCCACTGCCTCCGTTGCCTTCCTCTGGTCTTCGAGGACCTCCTCCACGTCCACGTCCATTACCTCCTCCTCGTCCGAGGATGAGGAGAAGGAGGAAGAATGCTCCCACTGCGGGTCCGGGGAGACATGAGTCTGTCTCGTCGCCGCAGTGGTGGTATGTCTCTCGCTCTCCCTTCTGGTTAAGGGAGCGGTGCTTGCGGAGATCTTTCCGCCTCGGTCCACCCTTGTTAGCCGGACGGTTGGCTGTGAGGTGCCAGCCTTAGGACTAGCCTTAGGCTTAGGCTTACCCTTCAGCTGTACGGCTTTAGGACCACTCTTGGTGAAACGGATCGCCATTTCACCACAGGAGCTCGTTTCCAACTCCCGTGGAGGCCCGACGTTTGATGACGATGAGGAGGCTGCCGGGACAATACAGCCCCTCCCACCGGCCGCTGCGGTATCCGACCCCGCTGCGACAGTAATCGTCGTCTCTTTATTTGTGTCCATCATAGTAGTAATAATAAAGTTTGGCTTTTCTTTCTGGGGATCCCACCCATAGGACGGTTGGGTACCAACCCTAAAGAGCCCGTCCTGCCCTCATTCATTCATCCACGCACACACACACACCGCCTTTCCAAGCATGGAAAGGCCTTGTACCAAGTAAACTTGGTACTGGTCGCTCTTAGCACCCAGTACGACAGTGTACTGGGTGAGCTCTCCCACCACGACAAGGTGGCGACCGACGGGAGAGTGCCACCCAGGAGGGTGCGATAGATTTCGGGTCCCCGCAGAGACCGTCCACCCCAAAATGTCCCTCTGCCCGGACATACCTCTCGTTTGGGGGAGGAGCCTGTACACCTGCTAGACAGACACCCCCCCCGATCGCGTGTCACTCGCCGAATGTTTATAGTGGACCGAGTGATCCCCACTAGACAGACGTCTGTATTGGCAGGGAGTCGCCTCTCCTGCGAAACCCCTCTTGGCACCTAGCCTCTGACAGAAGAGGGGAGGTGGGCCGCTCCAAGTGTCATATGGGGTGAGGGGGCTCACCAGGGACCCACCCCGACACAAGGAACAACCGAAATCGCAGGAGCACGTGCCCGTCCACCGGTCAGACCATGCCATTTAACCAGGATGTTTCCATTTCGAATACATCCCAGCACCGGCCGCCTTCGCGTTTTTATACGAGGGGAAAGGCGGACCCCTGTTTGTATGATGCATTGCCCTCTGAGTAAAGACCCAGAGAACCATCATCATCTCTACCCGTGTCCCCGCCTCCGAGTTTTTATACGAGGGGGAGGCGGACCCCTGTTGCTGGCGATGTCAGGCTCCGGGATCCCCCTTCACTTGACATCACCGCGCCCCGGTGGGCATCCGTGTCTCGACATAAGTGACTCGATGTAAGTGTGCTTCCGTATTTCCGGAGGGTGAAGCACAACCCTCATCACCCACTCTACTTGGGTCTCTTTCGAGCCCCATGCGGAGCGGGTAACGCGTGCAGACCTCAGGCGATCCGCGAATCCCAGCCAACAGATCACCCCGGCACGGCCAAAGCCCACCGGTACATCACCGTCAGCCAGGACGCGCAGTGAGGCCGCTCCTGCCCGAGCATCTCCGACCCCGGAGGCGCAACCTACTAGCGGAGAGGATGGCTGTTCCCAGTAGGCTCGTCGAGGCGTGCCTCGCCTCCCACCAAGCCGCCACCTCTCCGTGAGCACCCCGCAAGCAAGGCACCCGAGCCGGTTCTCCCTCAGATTCGGAAACAAGCCAAGCTATATTTCCTTCCTCCTCAGGTCGGCCATCCCGAGGAACAAGCTTCCTCGAGATTGCGCCTAATGCGCCGCGATGACACCTTTGCGATCACCCGACATCCCCTGCCACGGCTTAAGGATAATTACCCCCAGCCTATCGACCGGGCATTCGCCCAGTTTTCGGCTGTGACCGCAGCATTCGAAGGGATATCAAGCGATCACGCCAGTGTCCAGAGACACATAGCGATATATGCGCTCTGCCCGAAGCCAGTGACCCGTTAGCCGCCGAGGGGGTACCTCGACGTTTCCAACTCTCACCACGTGGAGGAGGGTTTGGCACATGGACCGTCGTCCTTTGAGAGTCAACCTAACCTAACCTAACCTAACCTAACCTAACCTAACCTAACCTAACCTAACCTAACCTAACCTAACCTAACCTAACCTAACCTAACCTAACCTAACCTTTTTTTTTTTTTTTTTTTTGATTTAGCGATACGGCGCTGGGCAGGGGAATCCATTACGGATACCCATGGGGCCGGCCCCATGGGTTATGTGGGACTCCTCCGGCCGCGGCTCCATGTCTCAAGTGGTTGATCGGGCTAAGCCCGATCCCCCACGAGGGACAATAAGCCACGGTCGGCCCTACCCACTAAACCCCTGCCCGTGACCGGAAGGCATTCCTCCTTCCTGGTCAGTGTTGGGCCCGGGAGAACTGCTGTCGGCATTACGTTCCCGGACCCAACCCAGCTTCGCATTTAACTGCGAAACCCTCCTCACGGTAATCTCCTTAAAATACATATATACACACACATATTTACATACATACATGCATACACATAGCCTCTTTATACACACACACACACTCATACACTACACTCATACCCACTCATAGCTAAGTTATATACATAGCCACACAGTACATAGAGTATAACTCTCCAAATAATACATATATATAAATATATACATATATATACACCCCCATATACACGACATAACGTATTTACATATATCTGCAAACCTATATACACATTGCACACATACTAAGCAGTATTGCGCACATCCCTATATGCTTAATTCTAATCAGAGCTAAACAATCCAGTCCAACTACTAGCTAGACTAAGCCATCCCTATGTAGATTATACACATGCGCGCATGATCTTTCCTTTCTTATCTACACCTAAACTATATACAGATTAGATCATCCCTATTAGACTCTTCCTTATTGTGACGAATCACCTGTGGAAGTGTCAGACTCCTCTTCATCACTGGACTCGGGTGGGATCAGCGCCTCGCGCGCTTGTCTCTCCCTTTCCCGATTTTCCTTATCGAGCATAACTGACTCAGCGAATTGAGTCAGCGCTCTCCAGGCTGTCTCTTCCGAGGTAATAGCCTTCACCACTGTTTCCAGTTTCAAGTCATTCCCAATGACACTCTTCAGGACATCTCTATCCGCGTTCCACCTCACGCAATCCTGTAAGGTGTGTTCAGCAGTGTCCACCTTGTTCTCGTCACAGTGTTCACACACTGGCGATCCTATTTTACCTATCCTATACAAATAGGAGGCAAAACAGCCATGTCCCGTCATTAGTTGAGTCAGGTGAAAGGCCATTCCCCCGTGTTTCCTGTCTAACCAAGCTGAGAGGTTAGGCAGGACGGCGTCCCTGGTGCGGATTCCAGCGATCATAGGTCTTCGAAGATAAATCTCCCATTGTCGCCTTGTCAGCAGAGCCTCGGAAACTCTGATCTCCGCTTCTGCCTTCGCAGACCAATCCTCTTGCCGTCTAAGATCAACCGTCCTTGTATACACTCGTTTCCTCATTGCTGCCATCAAGTGGAGCGGTGGCATTCTCGCCAAGATTGACGCCGCGTCGAGAGAGACTGTCCGGTATGCCGATATCACCCTCAAATTGGTGATTTTCATCAGCCGGTCGAGCCTCTCGCGATTACGTCTCGCCGTTGTCAGGGCGTCGCACCAAATTGGCGCGGCATATAACACGATTGATGTCACAACATTGGCGTAGAGTCTTCTTTTAGCTTCTCTGGGGCCCCTTAGGTTGGGCATGAGCCTGCCTAACGCTCGAGTCACTTTGGAGACTTTGGTCTCTACGTACTCGAAGTGGTCTTTGAACATCATTCTGCTGTCCAAGATAACCCCAAGATACTTCATCGACGTGCCGGTTAGAATTAATTCGTCATCGATAACAACGCTCGGATGTTCCTCTGGTTTCCTCCGCCCATGAAACAATACCGCTTCGGTTTTGCTAGCTGAGACCGATAAACCCAATCTTTTAATTCTATTAAGAATAAGAGCCGTCTGTATATTGGCCCTCGCTGTGGCCGTAGCAATCGTGTCTGCAGTCGCCAGGATAAGAGTATCGTCCGCGTAGCAAATGGTCCGACACCCAAACTCACAGCCGTCTTGAAGCACGCTATCGTACCCGATGTTCCAAAGGGTCGGACCAAGGACCGATCCCTGAGGTACTCCAGCAGTCATCGGTCTGGTAATGATATCGCCCTGTTTATCTACATATTCGACAGTTCTCTGATGTAAATAACTGTCGATGACTCTTCGTAAGTACTCGGGGAAGCCTTTCTGTTCGAGTGCCTTCCTAATAACAGGCCACGGGAGCGAGTTAAAAGCGTTGCTAATGTCGATGCTTATCGCAATTACCACACCGTCCTGCTGGATCGCTTCCTCAATTGCGGACTGAACCCGTGTAAGGGCGTCGCAAGTTGACCTTCCCTCTCTAAAGCCAAACTGGTCCTCCGAGAGCTGGAACCTTGGGTTTTCCCTCATCCATTTGTTAAGCCGATCTACAATGGTCTTTTCAAACACCTTGCCCAATTCATCGAGGAGACATATCGGGCGGACTTTCGGCATTTCCTCTATTGAGTTGTCCCCGCCTTTGGGTATTAGAACCAGCATGGCTCTCTTCCATCGGACGGGGAAAGTGCCCTCCTTAAGGCATGTATTGAAACATTCGGCAATGTCGTGGATCATATCTCCTGGCAGTTTCCCAAGGATTTTACTCTTGATCCCGTCAGGTCCTGGTGCGGTATTGCCACCAGCTTTACGCTTGATGACTTCGAAAACTTCCCGACCAGTTATGAGGTTGGCCTCTTCTTCTTCCTCGTTCCATCGCCAATCCATCCATGCCTCCGCCGGGTTAGATTCTCTGCCACTGGGAAATAGAGATTCCAGAAGGGTCTCAACTATATCCCTATTTAGGGTCTCGGTGAGACTTGGAGATGACCTCCTTAATCTCCTCAGAACAATTTTATAGGGTAACCCCCAAGGATCATCCTCAATTGTCTGAATGAGTTCTTTCCAAGCCTGAAATTTGGCCTTATCGATCTCCTGTTTCAGCACCCTTCTGGCAATTGTATACTCATTTCTGAGTTGTTTGGTCATTTCCGGGCGTCTGCCTCTTTGCTTGGCTTTAGTCCAAGCTCTTCTTTTCGTTATCGAGATCTTTCTGACTCTCTCGATTTCCGAGTTCCACCAGTACGTTTGATCTTTCACTGGATGCTTCTTCCTTATCCTGTTCGCTCCTGCATCGCAGGCTTGATGGATAGCTTGCTCGATCCGTTTGGCCTTTTGTTCGGCCGTTTCTTCGGCATCCAGTTCACTGGCGTTTGCGCAGTTCCAGGACACAACTGCTCGGAATATGTCCTCATCCAGTTTCTTTATGTTCCACCTCGGGTATATTAGTCTTCTATGATCTTTGTTCTTAATACTCGAACATTTGTCATCTTGACCGATCAACATCTGTATGTATTCGTGATCCGACAAAGATTCGATGTCACGCATAACTTTCCATTCACTGATGGTACTGCGGATGTCTGCAGTTGACCATGTGAGGTCGATTATCGACCATCCTTGTGGTCGGATGCACGTCGGAAGAGTACCTGAGTTCACTAGTCGCAAATCGTGTTCCGCGGCCCATTCGTCGACCAACTCGCCACGATGATCGGTGCGCTTTGACCCCCAATGTGAGGACTTTGCATTAAAGTCCCCACATATGAGGGTCCTTCCACTCAAAATTCTTATTGCCACGCTCAGCTCATCAAGGAACGCAAGGAATTCCTCCCTGGAGCTGTTTGGTGATATGTAGCACGATATTATGTTGATGCCACCGTGCTCCACTACCACGAAATCCCGAGCTTTGTAGACTAAGGAGCATGCTTGAAAGGCCCCCACAGGTCTCCAATGTATGGCTGCCAACTTGTTGCAGCTTCCATACCAGAAGATATTGTCCGGTATATTGCGTGGTTCAGACACCGCGCAAATGGCGACATTTAACTCCGCCATGTGTTGATCCAGCATATTCTGGGCTTGCCAGCCTCTGCCCAGATTACACTGGAGGACTTTCCGTTTCATCCTCGATCTCCATAGCTACCGGCCTCCGATCCGGTCTCTTTTCCAATCCAGCAACAGGCTTTGTTTTGAAGTCTGCCTTGCATTGGTTTGAACCCACTCTGTGGTTGGGATCTCTCCCTTGTTCCACACAGAGGATGCATCTGACTGGGTTCTGACACGTCAGTGCAGAGTGGTTCATCTCGCCACATCTAAAACAAGTCCTGCTTCTGTCCACAATAGCGGTGCACTTTCCTCTCAGGTGTCCGTGTCCCCAGCACTTATAGCACTGGGTCGGTCTGGCTTTAAGCAGTTCTATTCTGGCTACTGTCCAGCCAATCTTTATTTTCCCCTGTTGGGTTGCTTTAATCGCAGCCGCTAAGGGACATTGAGCCCAGACCGTGAACAATCCATTGGACATGGGTCTTATTGTGCCAACTTTCACCTCCTCGGATTTGCATCCTCCCGCGACAGCGATGACGTCCGCGACTTCATCCGTGACGACCGAGTCGTCTATTCCAATTAGTCTAACTTCACCCTTGACTACGGGTCTTGTGACTATTGCCGCTTCACCTAATACGCCGGCAACTTTCTCTTTTAAGGCCTCAGCCTTAAGAGCCTTATCTTTGCCAGGTACCTCGATCACAATGCCACCATTGGCCGAATGCCTTATGGATGGCTTGTCTATCTGTAGATCACTGAGCGAAATTTCCTCTCTCAGTTTTTTCAGGGCGGCAGCGTAGGAGAAGCCATCTGCTACTCCTCTTATTGCGACTGCAGCCGTTCTGGGAGGTCTCCTCCTCTTAGCTTCACCGCTATTGGTTCCTTTCGGTTTCCCAGTGCCGGTCTTTTGGCTATCCGAGACCGCCTGTTTAGCCTTCTTCCTTCTTTGTCGCTTGTCTTTTTTCGACTCTACCTGTTGCCAGGCTTCGTCCTTTTGACTGTTTACAGCCATTGATTCACTTGCTTGTGTCTCGAGTAAAGTTTGTGTCACTTTTCCCTTGGGGGCAACAAGTTGAATGTTGCTAATTATCTTAGGTCTGTTCGCTGCAGCCACTTGTGCAACTTGAGCAGGAGCAGCTCCTGGAGCGGAGTTCTGACCATGTTCCTTAAGGGATTGCCTCAGCTCTTTCCTTTGTGAGGTTAACTCTACAATGCGGCGTGATAGTTCTGCATCAACGTCTTGATACGCTTTCAGCGTACTCCTCTCAACTGCTGGGATCGGCACAGAGATACCTTTTAACGGGGGTCTCATGACCACATCTGCAAGTTGCATATTAGCCACATTTACACTAGGACCTGCAGATATGTCCTTTCTTTCCTTCGATTTAGATTTAGATTTAGAACCCTTGTTGGGGATCTCGATCGGGGAGGTTGCTTTTTCCGATTTTTCAGTGAATCGACCTCCGTCTACAGCCTTTTTTAGATCTCCTACTATCTTTTGGAGATCTTGCACGTCCCGTCTCAGCTTGGCGGTCTCCCGCTTCGATGAGGCGAGTTCCGCAGCTAACTCTGTGTTCCGTCTCCTTAAATAACCAGGATCACCGGAATCTTCAATTTTCTCACCAAAGACTCTTAAGATTTCCTTGATGACACTGACTCTCTTTCTTATTTGGCCACTCAGGTAACCCTGATAGCTACTATTAACCCTTATCGTTTCAATGTCATCGAGCCATTCAATGGCCGACGCTCTTATCTGTGAAACAGGGGTGATACCCAATTCCTCGATGTTTTGCGGGAGTGGGCGGAGCCTCTGCTCAATTGTCGGCTCATCAACGCTCCTCTTCCTTCTTCCAGGTTTCTTAGGAGGTTTCCTGGCACCTCTACCCTCTGCCTCGGAGCACGATTGTGATTGCGGTTCAGAGTCCGTATTCACATTGATATGCGTACTCCGAGTGATCGCATTTGTACCACGCGTGATCCTCTTACTGGAAGTTTCTTCGTCCGTGGCAACACATGGGACTTTGCTCGTCCTCGAACTCCTCCTGATTTGTGGAGTCGGATCGTCCGTATCACTATCCCGATCCGGTTTCTTTCTTTTCCCCAGAACTTGAGCTGAGGATGATGCCACTGAGGCATTGTCCATTTCAACCTCCATCTCTTGCGATGGGTTATAACTAACCTCAGATCCAGTAACCTGGTTGTTTACACTAAGGTTATCTAGTTCTCCCTTGCTCAGGAGAAGATGCTGAGGGAAGACATCGATTACAATTTGTTCCGGTGCATCGATTGTCACCGCATCACAATTGTTATTATTAACCACAGAAGATTGTGGTTCTTCCATAGGCTCTGTGTCTGAGCGTGTGTCCCGTTCCGATTGATTATGAACCGGTGATTGGCTCAATCTTCGCTGAAGATTCATCAAGGACCGAACCAGGGAGGCATCCTCCCCGTTGGTTTTTTTCTTCCCGGCCTTCGCCACTATGTTGGCGGGCGGTGTCTCCCATGGTTCACCGTCTGGCGACCAATCTTGCAGAACCTGCTGCACCGTCGTTCTTGCAGGAGCAAGGCTGTCGCTCACTGCTTGCGCATCTTCTTGCGCAACCTCCCTCACCTCCTCATTCTCCCCGATTTTTATTGTAGATTTGTTGATGCTCATTGTAATGTATCCCACTCCTTGCCGCGGCTCGACCGGCCGGCGAATCTCCCGCCGGCCGGGGAGACGACCCGAAACGTGACCCGAAACGTGACCGGAATCACGACGGAGTCGCCCCCCACAACCGGTGCCCCGGGGACTCCCGGGGGGCCGGCTTATGCCTCTGGCCGGGGGGAATACGCGCACCCCGGCACAGGGCTCCGAGCCCCTTACTGGCCCACAGGAATTTTAACGTTCCTGTGGGTTTTCAGGGGTCCCCCTCCTCCGACAGAGGGGGCACCGCGACAAGTGGCGCCACCCGGGGGGCCCCACGGACGGTTGGGGTGAGGACGCCGCTCCCCGTCCACACCTTGCCCGCCGTGGCGACCAGCCGTCCCCCCACCGGTAATCACATCCAGTGGAAGGGACCCCGCCTCTCCCGGCCGGCCGGTTCGGAACGGGAAACGGTCCCGACCGGCCAGGAGTACAAACTCTCGCCGCCAGGCCCCGCCTCGGAATAAGTCCGAGCGGCCCCAGCGGCAGGCCCACGTGGTACCCTCCGGGCGATGCCCCTCGGGAAACCACGCGTGACCACTACGCCGCGCCCGGCCCGAGCTCGGAGACGTCCGAGTGGCCCGGGCGCGGCCGACCCCAGGGACGCTGGGACGGGGACCCAGGCTACCCAGCCTGGAGACCCCCAACCAGCACCCTGAGGCCGCACTTGTCGCCGGGCCCCGCCTCGGAATACGTCCGAGCGGCCCCGGCGACCGACCACCGTGACTCCCTCCGGGCGATGCCCCTCGGGTAAACCCTCCGGGCAAAGCCCCTCGGGTAGTCACAGGTGGTCACCCACCCCCGCGGCCCCAGCCGCGAAAATCCCCACCCCGAGACCCCGGGGGAATACCCCCGGGAGAAAACCCCGGAAAAATACCCCCCC
>NW_028141641.1:0-21335 GCF_030444845.1 Prenolepis imparis
AATCATTTGGTACCAAACAGACACCAGCGTACAAATTTTTTAACTTGATATACATAAAATAAGGTTGCGTCGCATAGGGTCAGCGGTAAAAAGTATCGATTTCCAATATTTTAAGACGAGCCAAAAATTCATCGATTATACATTTTAATAGTACATTGATTACAGAATCATTTGATACCAAACAGACACCAGCGTACAAATTTTTTAACTTGATATACATAAAATAAGGATGCGTCGCACAGGGTCAGCGGTAAAAAGTATCGATTTCCAATATTTTAAGACGAGCCACAAATTCATCGATTATACATTTTAATAGTACATTGATTATAGAATCATTTGGTACCAAACAGACACCAGCGTACAAATTTTTTAACTTGATATACATAAAATAAGGTTGCGTCGCATAGGGTCAGCGGTAAAAAGTATCGATTTCCAATATTTTGAGACGAGCCAAAAATTCATCGATTATACATTTTATTAATACATTGATTACAGAATCTTTTCGTACCATGCAGACACCAGCGTACAAATTTTTTAATACGGTAAACATAAAATAAGGATGCGTCGCACAGGGTCCGCGTCAAAAAAGTATGGATTTCTAATATTTTAAGAAGAGCCAAAAATTCATCGATTATACATTTTAATAGTACATTGATTACAGAATTATTTGGTACCAAGCAGACACCAGCGTACAAATTTTTTAATATGATATACATAAAATAAGGATGCGTCGCATAGGGTCAGCGGTAAAAAGTATCGATTTCCAATATTTTAAGACGAGCCAAAAATTCATCGATTATACATTTTAATAGTACATTGATTACAGAATCTTTTGGTACCATGCAGATACCAGCGTACAAATTTTTTAATACGATAAACATAAAATAAGGATGCGTCGCACAGGGTCCGCGGTAAAATGTATCGATTTCTAATATTTTAAGTAGAGCCAAAAATTCATCGATTATACATTTTAATAGTACATTGATTACAGAATCATTTGGTACCAAACAGACACCAGCGTACAAATTTTTTAACTTGATATACATAAAATAAGGTTGCGTCGCATAGGGTCAGCGGTAAAAAGTATCGATTTCCAATATTTTGAGACGAGCCAAAAATTCATCGATTATACATTTTATTAGTACATTGATTACAGAATCTTTTCGTACCATGCAGACACCAGCGTACAAATTTTTTAATACGGTAAACATAAAATAAGGATGCGTCGCACAGGGTCCGCGTCAAAAAAGTATCGATTTCTAATATTTTAAGACGAGCCAAAAATTCATCGATTATACATTTTAATAGTACATAGATTACAGAATCTTTTGGTACCATGCAGACACCAGCGTACAAATTTTTTAACTTGATATACATAAAATAAGGATGCGTCGCACAGGGTCCGCGTCAAAAAAGTATCAATTTCTAATATTTTAAGAAGACCCAAAAATTCATCGATTATACATTTTAATAGTACATTGATTACAGAATTATTTGGTACCAAGCAGACACCAGCGTACAAATTTTTTAACTTGATATACATAAAATAAGGATGCGTCGCACAGGGTCAGCGGTAAAAAGTATCGATTTCCAATATTTTAAGACGAGCCACAAATTCATCGATTATACATTTTAATAGTACATTGATTATAGAATCATTTGGTACCAAACAGACACCAGCGTACAAATTTTTTAACTTGATATACATAAAATAAGGTTGCGTCGCATAGGGTCAGCGGTAAAAAGTATCGATTTCCAATATTTTGAGACGAGCCAAAAATTCATCGATTATACATTTTATTAGTACATTGATTACAGAATCTTTTCGTACCATGCAGACACCAGCGTACAAATTTTTTAATACGGTAAACATAAAATAAGGATGCGTCGCACAGGGTCCGCGTCAAAAAAGTATGGATTTCTAATATTTTAAGACGAGCCAAAAATTCATCGATTATACATTTTAATAGTACATTGATTACAGAATCATTTGGTACCAAACAGACACCAGCGTACAAATTTTTTAACTTGATATACATAAAATAAGGTTGCGTCGCATAGGGTCAGCGGTAAAAAGTATCGATTTCCAATATTTTGAGACGAGCCAAAAATTCATCGATCATACATTTTATTAGTACATTGGTTACAGAATCTTTTCGTACCATGCAGACACCAGCGTACAAATTTTTTAATACGGTAAACATAAAATAAGGATGCGTCGCACAGGGTCCGTGTCAAAAAAGTATCGATTTCTAATATTTTAAAACGAGCCAAAAATTCATCGATTATACATTTTAATAGTACATAGATTACAGAATCTTTTGGTACCATGCAGACACCAGCGTACAAATTTTTTAACTTGATATACATAAAATAAGGATGCGTCGCACAGGGTCAGCGGTAAAAAGTATCGATTTCCAATATTTTAAGACGAGCCAAAAATTCGATTATACATTTTAATAGTACATTGATTATAGAATCATTTGGTACCAAACACACACCAGCGTACAAATTTTTTAACTTGATATACATAAAATAAGGTTGCGTCGCATAGGGTCAGCGGTAAAAAGTATCGATTTCCAATATTTTGAGACGAGCCAAAAATTCATCGATCATACATTTTATTAGTACATTGGTTACAGAATCTTTTCGTACCATGCAGACACCAGCGTACAAATTTTTTAATACGGTAAACATAAAATAAGGATGCGTCGCACAGGGTCCGCGTCAAAAAAGTATCGATTTCTAATATATTAAGACGAGCCAAAAATTCATCGATTATACATTTTAATAGTACATAGATTACAGAATCTTTGGGTACCATGCAGACACCAGCGTACAAATTTTTTAACTTGATATACATAAAATAAGGATGCGTCGCACAGGGTCCGCGTCAAAAAAGTATCGATTTCTAATATTTTGAGACGAGCCAAAAATTCATCGATTATACATTTTAATAGTACATAGATTACAGAATCTTTTGGTACCATGCAGACACCAGCGTACAAATTTTTTAATACGGTAAACATAAAATAAGGATGCGTCGCACAGGGTCCGCGTCAAAAAAGTATCGATTTCTAATATTTTAAGACGAGCCAAAAATTCATCGATTATACATTTTAATAGTACATTGATTACAGAATCATTTGGTACCAAACAGACACCAGCGTACAAATTTTTTAACTTGATATACATAAAATAAGGTTGCGTCGCATAGGGTCAGCGGTAAAAAATATCGATTTCCAATATTTTGAGACGAGCCAAAATTTCATCGATCATACATTTTATTAGTACATTGGTTACAGAATCTTTTCGTACCATGCAGACACCAGCGTACAAATTTTTTAACTTGATATACATAAAATAAGGATGCGTCGCACAGGGTCCGCGTCAAAAAAGTATCAATTTCTAATATTTTAAGAAGAGCCAAAAATTCATCGATTATACATTTTAATAGTACATTGATTACAGAATTATTTGGTACCAAGCAGACACCAGCGTACAAATTTTTTAATATGATATACATAAAATAAGGATGCGTCGCATAGGGTCAGCGGTAAAAAGTATCGATTTCCAATATTTTAAGACGAGCCAAAAATTCATCGATTATACATTTTAATAGTACATTGATTACAGAATCATTTGATACCAAACAGACACCAGCGTACAAATTTTTTAACTTGATATACATAAAATAAGGATGCGTCGCACAGGGTCAGCGGTAAAAAGTATCGATTTCCAATATTTTAAGACGAGCCAAAAATTCATCGATTATACATTTTATTAGTACATTGGTTACAGAATCTTTTCGTACCATGCAGACACCAGCGTGCAAATTTTTTAATACGGTAAACATAAAATAAGGATGCGTCGCACAGGGTCCGCGTCAAAAAAGTATCGATTTCTAATATTTTAAAACGAGCCAAAAATTCATCGATTATACATTTTAATAGTACATAGATTACAGAATCTTTTGGTACCATGCAGACACCAGCGTACAAATTTTTTAACTTGATATACATAAAATAAGGATGCGTCGCACAGGGTCAGCGGTAAAAAGTATCGATTTCCAATATTTTAAGACGAGCCAAAAATTCGATTATACATTTTAATAGTACATTGATTATAGAATCATTTGGTACCAAACACACACCAGCGTACAAATTTTTTAACTTGATATACATAAAATAAGGTTGCGTCGCATAGGGTCAGCGGTAAAAAGTATCGATTTCCAATATTTTGAGACGAGCCAAAAATTCATCGATCATACATTTTATTAGTACATTGGTTACAGAATCTTTTCGTACCATGCAGACACCAGCGTACAAATTTTTTAATACGGTAAACATAAAATAAGGATGCGTCGCACAGGGTCCGCGTCAAAAAAGTATCGATTTCTAATATATTAAGACGAGCCAAAAATTCATCGATTATACATTTTAATAGTACATAGATTACAGAATCTTTGGGTACCATGCAGACACCAGCGTACAAATTTTTTAACTTGATATACATAAAATAAGGATGCGTCGCACAGGGTCCGCGTCAAAAAAGTATCGATTTCTAATATTTTGAGACGAGCCAAAAATTCATCGATTATACATTTTAATAGTACATAGATTACAGAATCTTTTGGTACCATGCAGACACCAGCGTACAAATTTTTTAATACGGTAAACATAAAATAAGGATGCGTCGCACAGGGTCCGCGTCAAAAAAGTATCGATTTCTAATATTTTAAGACGAGCCAAAAATTCATCGATTATACATTTTAATAGTACATTGATTACAGAATCATTTGGTACCAAACAGACACCAGCGTACAAATTTTTTAACTTGATATACATAAAATAAGGTTGCGTCGCATAGGGTCAGCGGTAAAAAATATCGATTTCCAATATTTTGAGACGAGCCAAAATTTCATCGATCATACATTTTATTAGTACATTGGTTACAGAATCTTTTCGTACCATGCAGACACCAGCGTACAAATTTTTTAATACGGTAAACATAAAATAAGGATGCGTCGCACAGGGTCCGCGTCAAAAAAG
The DNA here is from genome assembly GCF_030444845.1 of Prenolepis imparis. Taxonomy (NCBI): domain Eukaryota; kingdom Metazoa; phylum Arthropoda; class Insecta; order Hymenoptera; family Formicidae; genus Prenolepis; species Prenolepis imparis. Next base: position 5,052 of record NW_028141641.1, read on the forward strand.
TATCGATTTCTAATATTTTAAGACGAGCCAAAAATTCATCGATTATACATTTTAATAGTACATTGATTACAGAATCATTTGGTACCAAGCAGACACCAGCGTACAAATTTTTTAATACGATAAACATAAAATAAGGATGCGTCGCACAGGATCCGCGTCAAAAAAGTATCGATTTCTAATATTTTAAGACGAGCCAAAAATTCATCGATTATACATTTTAATAGTACATTGATTACAGAATCTTTTGGTACCATGCAGACACCAGCGTACAAACTTTTTCATTTGCTATACATAAATTAAGTATGCGTCGCACAGGGTCAGCGGTAAAAAAGAATCGATTTCTAATATTTTAAGACGAGCCAAAAATTCATCGATTATACATTTTAATAGTACATTTATTACAGAATCATTTGGTACCAAACAGACACCAGCGTACAAATTTTTTAATACGGTAAACATAAAATAAGGATGCGTCGCACAGGATCCGCGTCAAAAAAGTATCGATTTCTAATATTTTAAGACGAGCCAATAATTCATCGATTATACATTTTAATAGTACATTGATTACAGAATCTTTTGGTACCATGCAGACACCAGCGTACAAATTTTTTAATACGATAAACATAAAATAAGGATGCGTCGCACAGGGTCAGCGGTAAAAAGTATCGATTTCCAGTATTTTAAGACGAGCCAAAAATTCATCGATTATACATTTTAATAGTACATTGATTACAGAATCATTTGGTACCAAACAGACACCAGCGTACAAATTTTTTAACTTGATAAACATAAAATAAGGATGCGTCGCACAGGGTCCGCGTAAAAAAATCAAGTTCTAATATTTTAATACGAGCCAAAAATTCATCGATTATACATTTTAATAGTACATTGATTACAGAATCTTTTGGTACCAAACAGACACCAGCGTACAAATTTTTTAACTTGATATACATAAAACAAGGTTGCGTCGCATAGGGTCAGCGGTAAAAAAGTATCGATTTCTAATATTTTAAGTCAAGCCAAAAATTCATCGATTATACATTTTAATAGTACATTGATTACAGAATCTTTTGGTACCATGCAGGCACCAGCGTACAAATTTTTTAATTCGATAAACTTAAAATAAAGATGCGTCGCATAGGATCAGCGGTAAAAAAGTATCGATTTCTAATATTTTAAGACTAGCCAAAAATTCATCGAATATACATTTTAATAGTACATTGATTACAGAATCTTTTGGTACCAAGCAGACAACAGCGTACAAACTTTTTCATTTGCTATACAAAAATTAAGGATGCGTCGCATAGGGTCAGCGGCATAAATGTATCAATTTCTAATATTTTAAGACGAGCCAAAAATTCATCGATTATACATTTTAATAGTACATTGTGTACAGAATCTTTTGGTACCATGCAGACACCAGCGTACAAATTTTTTAATACGATAAACATAAAATAAGGATGCGTCGCACAGGGTCAGCGGTAAAAAGTATCGATTTCCAATATTTTAAGACGAGCCAAAAATTCATCGATTATACATTTTAATAGTACATTGATTACAGAATCATTTGGTACCAAACAGACACCAGCGTACAAATTTTTTAATACGATAAACATAAAATAAGGATGCGTCGCACAGGGTCCGCGTCAAAAAAGTATCAAATTCCTATATTTTAAGACGAGCCAAAAATTCATCGATTATACATTTTAATAGTACATTGTGTACAGAATCTTTTGGTACCATGCAGACACCAGCGTACAAATTTTTTAATACGATAAACATAAAATAAGGATGCGTCGCACAGGGTCAGCGGTAAAAAGTATCGATTTCCAATATTTTAAGACGAGTCAAAAATTCATCGATTATACATTTTAATAGTACATTGATTACAGAATCTTTTTGTACCAAGCAGACAACAGCGTACAAACTTTTTCATTTGCTATACAAAAATTAAGGATGCGTCGCATAGGGTCAGCGGCATAAATGTATCAATTTCTAATATTTTAAGACGAGCCAAAAATTCATCGATTATACATTTTAATAGTACATTGTGTACACAATCTTTTGGTACCATGCAGACACCAGCGTACAAATTTTTTAATACGATAAACATAAAATAAGGATGCGTCGCACAGGGTCAGCGGTAAAAAGTATCGATTTCCAATATTTTAAGAAGAGCCAAAAATTCATCGATTATACATTTTAATAGTACATTGATTACAGAATCATTTGGTACAAAGCAGACACCAGCGTACAAATTTTTTAATACGATAAACATAAAATAAGGATGCGTCGCACAGGATCCGCGTCAAAAAAGTATCGATTTCTAATATTTTAAGACGAGCCAAAAATTCATCGATTATACATTTTAATAGTACATTGATTACAGAATCTTTTGGTACCATGCAGACACCAGCGTACAAACTTTTTCATTTGCTATACATAAATTAAGTATGCGTCGCACAGGGTCAGCGGTAAAAAAGAATCGATTTCTAATATTTTAAGACGAGCCAAAAATTCATCGATTATACATTTTAATAGTACATTTATTACTGAATCATTTGGTACCAAACAGACACCAGCGTACAAATTTTTTAATACGATAAACTTAAAATAAGGATGCGTCGCACAGGATCCGCGTCAAAAAAGTATCGATTTCTAATATTTTAAGACGAGCCAAAAATTCATCGATTATACATTTTAATAGTACATTGATTACAGAATCTTTTGGTACCAAACAGACACCAGCGTACAAATTTTTTAACTTGATATACATAAAACAAGGTTGCGTCGCATAGGGTCAGCGGTAAAAAAGTATCGATTTCTAATATTTTAAGTCAAGCCAAAAATTCATCGATTATACATTTTAATAGTACATTGATTACAGAATCTTTTGGTACCATGCAGGCACCAGCGTACAAATTTTTTAATTCGATAAACTTAAAATAAGGATGCGTCGCATAGGATCAGCGGTAAAAAAGTATGGATTTCTAATATTTTAAGACGAGCCAAAAATTCATCGATTATACATTTTAATAGTACATTGATTACAGAATCTTTTGGTACCAAGCAGACAACAGCGTACAAACTTTTTCATTTGCTATACAAAAATTAAGGATGCGTCGCATAGGGTCAGCGGCATAAATGTATCAATTTCTAATATTTTAAGACGAGCCAAAAATTCATCGATTATACATTTTAATAGTACATTGTGTACAGAATCTTTTGGTACCATGCAGACACCAGCGTACAAATTTTTTAATACGATAAACATAAAATAAGGATGCGTCGCACAGGGTCAGCGGTAAAAAGTATCGATTTGCAATATTTTAAGAAGAGCCAAAAATTCATCGATTATACATTTTAATAGTACATTGATTACAGAATCATTTGGTACCAAGCAGACACCAGCGTACAAATTTTTTAATACGATAAACAAAATAAGGATGCGTCGCACAGGATCCGCGTCAAAAAAGTATCGATTTCTAATATTTTAAGACGAGCCAAAAATTCATCGATTATACATTTTAATAGTACATTGATTACAGAATCTTTTGGTACCATGCAGACACCAGCGTACAAACTTTTTCATTTGCTATACATAAATTAAGTATGCGTCGCACAGGGTCAGCGGTAAAAAAGAATCGATTTCTAATATTTTAAGACGAGCCAAAAATTCATCGATTATACATTTTAATAGTACATTTATTACTGAATCATTTGGTACCAAACAGACACCAGCGTACAAATTTTTTAATACGATAAACTTAAAATAAGGATGCGTCGCACAGGATCCGCGTCAAAAAAGTATCGATTTCTAATATCTTAAGACGAGCCAAAAATTCATCGATTATACATTTTAATAGTACATTGTGTACAGAATCTTTTGGTACCATGCAGACACCAGCGTACAAATTTTTTAATACGATAAACATAAAATAAGGATGCGTCGCACAGGGTCAGCGGTAAAAAGTATCGATTTCCAATATTTTAAGAAGAGCCAAAAATTCATCGATTATACATTTTAATAGTACATTGATTACAGAATCATTTGGTACCAAGCAGACACCAGCGTACAAATTTTTTAATACGATAAACATAAAATAAGGATGCGTCGCACAGGATCCGCGTCAAAAAAGTATCGATTTCTAATATTTTAAGACGAGCCAAAAATTCATCGATTATACATTTTAATAGTACATTGATTACAGAATCTTTTGGTACCATGCAGACACCAGCGTACACACTGTTTCATTTGCTATACATAAATTAAGTATGCGTCGCACAGGGTCAGCGGTAAAAATGAATCGATTTCTAATATTTTAAGACGAGCCAAAAATTCATCGATTATACATTTTAATAGTACATTTATTACTGAATCATTTGGTACCAAACAGACACCAGCGTACAAATTTTTTAATACGATAAACTTAAAATAAGGATGCGTCGCACAGGATCCGCGTCAAAAAAGTATCGATTTCTAATATTTTAAGACGAGCCAATAATTCATCGATTATACATTTTAATAGTACATTGATTACAGAATCTTTTGGTACCATGCAGACACCAGCGTACAAATTTTTTAATACGATAAACATAAAATAAGGATGCGTCGCACAGGGTCAGCGGTAAAAAGTATCGATTTCCAGTATTTTAAGACGAGCCAAAAATTCATCGATTATACATTATAATAGTACATTGATTACAGAATCATTTGGTACCAAACAGACACCAGCGTACAAATTTTTTAACTTGATAAACATAAAATAAGGATGCGTCGCACAGGGTCCGCGTAAAAAAATCAAGTTCTAATATTTTAAGACGAGCCAAAAATTCATCGATTATACATTTTAATAGTACATTGATTACAGAATCTTTTGGTACCAAACAGACACCAGCGTACAAACTTTTTAACTTGATATACATAAAACAAGGTTGCGTCGCATAGGGTCAGCGGTAAAAAAGTTTCGATTTCTAATATTTTAAGTCAAGCCAAAAATTCATCGATTATACATTTTAATAGTACATTGATTACAGAATCTTTTGGTACCATGCAGGCACCAGCGTACAAATTTTTTAATTCGATAAACTTAAAATAAGGATGCGTCGCATAGGATCAGCGGTAAAAAAGTATGGATTTCTAATATTTTAAGACGAGCCAAAAATTCATCGATTATACATTTTAATAGTACATTGATTACAGAATCTTTTGGTACCAAGCAGACAACAGCGTACAAACTTTTTCATTTGCTATACAAAAATTAAGGATGCGTCGCATAGGGTCAGCGGCATAAATGTATCAATTTCTAATATTTTAAGACGAGCCAAAAATTCATCGATTATACATTTTAATAGTACATTTATTACAGAATCTTTTGGTACCATGCAGACACCAGCGTACAAATTTTTTAATACGATAAACATAAAATAAGGATGCGTCGCACAGGGTCAGCGGTAAAAAGTATCGATTTCCAGTATTTTAAGACGAGCCAAAAATTCATCGATTATACATGTTAATAGTACATTGATTACAGAATCATTTGGTACCAAACAGACACCAGCGTACAAATTTTTTAACTTGATAAACATAAAATAAGGATGCGTCGCACAGGGTCCGCGTAAAAAAATCAAGTTCTAATATTTTAAGACGAGCCAAAAATTCATCGATTATACATTTTAATAGTACATTGATTACAGAATCTTTTGGTACCAAACAGACACCAGCGTACAAATTTTTTAACTTGATATACATAAAATAAGATTGCGTCGCATGGGATAAGCGGTAAAAAAGTATCGATTTCTAATATTTAAAGACGAGCCAAAAATTCATCGATTATACATTTTAATAGTACATTGATTACAGAATCATTTGGTACCAAACAGACACCAGCGTACAAATTTTTTAATACGATAAACATAAAATAAGTATGCGTCGCACAGGATCCGCGTCAAAAAAGTATCGATTTCTAATATTTTAAGACGAGCCAAAAATTCATCGATTATACATTTTAATAGTACATTGATTACAGAATCTTTTGGTACCATGCAGACACCAGCGTACAAATTTTTTAATACGATAAACATAAAATAAGGATGCGTCGCACAGTGTCAGCGGTAAAAAGTATCGATTTCCAGTATTTTAAGACGAGCCAAAAATTCATCGATTATACATGTTAATAGTACATTGATTACAGAATCATTTGGTACCAAACAGACACCAGCGTACAAATTTTTTAATTCGATAAACTTAAAATAAGGATGCGTCGCATAGGATCAGCGGTAAAAAAGTATCGATTTCTAATATTTTAAGACGAGCCAAAAATTCATCGATTATACATTTTAATAGTACATTGATTACAGAATCTTTTGGTACCAAGCAGACAACAGCGTACAAACTTTTTCATTCGCTATACAAAAATTAAGGATGCGTCGCATAGGGTCAGCGGCATAAATGTATCAATTTCTAATATTTTAAGACGAGCCAAAAATTCATCGATTATACATTTTAATAGTACATTGTGTACAGAATCTTTTGGTACCATGCAGACACCAGCGTACAAATTTTTTAATACGATAAACATAAAATAAGGATGCGTCGCACAGGGTCAGCGGTAAAAAGTATCGATTTCCAATATTTTAAGAAGAGCCAAAAATTCATCGATTATACATTTTAATAGTACATTGATTACAGAATCATTTGGTACCAAGCAGACACCAGCGTACAAATTTTTTAATACGATAAACATAAAATAAGGATGCGTCGCACAGGATCCGCGTCAAAAAAGTATCGATTTCTAATATTTTAAGACGAGCCAAAAATTCATCGATTATACATTTTAATAGTACATTGATTACAGAATCTTTTGGTACCATGCAGACACCAGCGTACAAACTTTTTCATTTGCTATACATAAATTAAGTATGCGTCGCACAGGGTCAGCGGTAAAAAAGAATCGATTTCTAATATTTTAAGACGAGCCAAAAATTCATCGATTATACATTTTAATAGTACATTTATTACTGAATCATTTGGTACCAAACAGACGCCAGCGTACAAATTTTTTAATACGATAAACTTAAAATAAGGATGCGTCGCACAGGTTCCGCGTCAAAAAAGTATCGATTTCTAATATTTTAAGACGAGCCAAAAATTCATCGATTATACATTTTAATAGTACATTGTGTACAGAATCTTTTGGTACCATGGAGACACCAGCGTACAAATTTTTTAATACGATAAACATAAAATAAGGATGCGTCGCACAGGGTCAGCGGTAAAAAGTATCGATTTCCAATTTTTTAAGAAGAGCCAAAAATTCATCGATTATACATTTTAATAGTACATTGATTACAGAATCATTTGGTACCGAGCAGACACCAGCGTACAAATTTTTTAATACGATAAACATAAAATAAGGATGCGTCGCACAGGATCCGCGTCAAAAAAGTATCGATTTCTAATATTTTAAGACGAGCCAAAAATTCATCGATTATACATTTTAATAGTACATTGATTACAGAATCTTTTGGTACCATGCAGACACCAGCGTACAAACTTTTTCATTTGCTATACTTAAATTAAGTATGCGTCGCACAGGGTCAGCGGTAAAAAAGAATCGATTTCTAATATTTTAAGACGAGCCAAAAATTCATCGATTATACATTTTAATAGTACATTTATTACTGAATCATTTGGTACCAAACAGACACCAGCGTACAAATTTTTTAATACGATAAACTTAAAATAAGGATGCGTCGCACAGGATCCGCGTAAAAAAAGTATCGATTTCTAATATTTTAAGACGAGCCAATAATTCATCGATTATACATTTTAATAGTAGATTGATTACAGAATCTTTTGGTACCATGGAGACACCAGCGTACAAATTTTTTAATACGATAAACATAAAATAAGGATGCGTCGCACAGGGTCAGCGGTAAAAAGTATCGATTTTCAGTATTTTAAGACGAGCCAAAAATTCATCGATTATACATTTTAATAGTACATTGATTACAGAATCATTTGGTACCAAACAGACACCAGCGTACAAATTTTTTAACTTGATAAACATAAAATAAGGATGCGTCGCACAGGGTCCGCGTAAAAAAATCAAGTTCTAATATTTTAAGACGAGCCAAAAATTCATCGATTATACATTTTAATAGTACATTGATTACAGAATCTTTTGGTACCAAACAGACACCAGCGTACAAATTTTTTAACTTGATATACATAAAACAAGGTTGCGTCGCATAGGGTCAGCGGTAAAAAAGTATCGATTTCTAATATTTTAAGTCAAGCCAAAAATTCATCGATTATACATTTTAATAGTACATTGATTACAGAATCTTTTGGTACCATGCAGGCACCAGCGTACAAATTTTTTAATTCGGTAAACTTAAAATAAGTATGCGTCGCATAGGATCAGCGGTAAAAAAGTATCGATTTCTAATATTTTAAGACGAGCCAAAAATTCATCGATTATACATTTTAATAGTACATTGATTACAGAATCTTTTGGTACCAAGCAGACAACAGCGTACAAACTTTTTAATACGATAAACATAAAATAAGGATGCGTCGCACAGGGTCAGCGGTAAAAAGTATCGATTTCCAATATTTTAAGAAGAGCCAAAAATTCATCGATTATACATTTTAATAGTACATTGATTACAGAATCATTTGGTACCAAACAGACACCAGCGTACAAACTTTTTCATTTGCTATACATAAATTAAGTATGCGTCGCACAGGGTCAGCGGTAAAAAAGAATCGATTTCTAATATTTTAAGACGAGCCAAAAATTCATCGATTATACATTTTAATAGTACATTGTGTACAGAATCTTTTGGTACCATGCAGACACCAGCGTACAAATTTTTTAATACGATAAACATAAAATAAGGATGCGTCGCACAGGGTCAGCGGTAAAAAGTATCGATTTCCAGTATTTTAAGACGAGCCAAAAATACATCGATTATACATTTTAATAGTACATTGATTACAGAATCATTTGGTACCAAACAGACACCAGCGTACAAATTTTTTAACTTGATAAACATAAAATAAGGATGCGTCGCACAGGGTCCGCGTAAAAAAATCAAGTTCTAATATTTTAAGACGAGCCAAAAATTCATCGATTATACATTTTAATAGTACATTGATTACAGAATCTTTTGGTACCAAACAGACACCAGCGTACAAATTTTTTAACTTGATATACATAAAACAAGGTTGCGTCGCATAGGGTCAGCGGTAAAAAAGTATCGATTTCTAATATTTTAAGACGAGCCAAAAATTCATCGATTATACATTTTAATAGTACATTGATTACAGAATCTTTTGGTACCAAGCAGACAACAGCGTACAAACTTTTTCATTTGCTATACAAAAATTAAGGATGCGTCGCATAGGGTCAGCGGCATAAATGTATCAATTTCTAATATTTTAAGACGAGCCAAAAATTCATCGATTATACATTTTAATAGTACATTTATTACAGAATCTTTTGGTACCATGCAGACACCAGCGTACAAATTTTTTACTACGATAAACAAAATAAGGATGCGTCGCACAGGGGCAGCGGTAAAAAGTATCGATTTCCAGTATTTTAAGACGAGCCAAAAATTCATCGATTATACATTTTAATAGTACATTGATTACAGAATCATTTGGTACCAAACAGACACCAGCGTACAAATTTTTTAACTTGATAAACATAAAATAAGGATGCGTCGCACAGGGTCCGCGTAAAAAAATCAAGTTCTAATATTTTAAGACGAGCCAAAAATTCATCGATTATACATTTTAATAGTACATTGATTACAGAATCTTTTGGTACCAAACAGACACCAGCGTACAAATTTTTTAACTTGATATACATAAAACAAGGTTGCGTCGCATAGGGTCAGCGGTAAAAAAGTATCGATTTCTAATATTTTAAGTCAAGCCAAAAATTCATCGATTATACATTTTAATAGTACATTGATTACAGAATCTTTTGGTACCATGCAGGCACCAGCGTACAAATTTTTTAATTCGGTAAACTTAAAATAAGGATGCGTCGCATAGGATCAGCGGTAAAAAAGTATCGATTTCTAATATTTTAAGACGAGCCAAAAATTCATCGATTATACATTTTAATAGTACATTGATTACAGAATCTTTTGGTACCAAGCAGACAACAGCGTACAAACTTTTTCATTTGCTATACAAAAATTAAGGATGCGTCGCATAGGGTCAGCGGCATAAATGTATCAATTTCTAATATTTTAAGACGAGCCAAAAATTCATCGATTATACATTTTAATAGTACATTGTGTACAGAATCTTTTGGTACCATGCAGACACCAGCGTACAAATTTTTTAATACGATAAACATAAAATAAGGATGCGTCGCACAGGGTCAGCGGTAAAAAGTATCGATTTCCAATATTTTAAGACGAGCCAAAAATTCATCGATTATACATTTTAATAGTACATTGATTACAGAATTATTTGGTACCAAACAGACACCAGCGTACAAATTTTTTAATACGATAAACATAAAATAAGGATGCGTCGCACAGGATCCGCCTCAAAAAAGTATCGATTTCTAATATTTTAATACGAGCCAAAAATTCATCGATTATACATTTTAATAGTACATTGATTACAGAATCTTTTGGTACCATGCAGACACCAGCGTACAAATTTTTTAATACGATAAACATAAAATAAGGATGCGTCGCATAGGGTCAGCGGTAAAAAAGTATCGATTTCTAATATTTTAAGACGAGCCAAAAATTCATCGATTATACATTTTAATAGTACATTGATTACAGAATCTTTTGGTACCAAGCAGACAACAGCGTACAAACTTTTTCATTTGCTATACATAAATTAAGTATGCGTCGCACAGGGTCAGCGGTAAATAAGAATCGATTTCTAATATTTTAAGACGAGCCAAAAATTCATCGATTATACATTTTAATAGTACATTTATTACAGAATCTTTTGGTACCATGCAGACACCAGCGTACAAATTTTTTAATACGATAAACATAAAATAAGGATGCGTCGCACAGGGTCAGCGGTAAAAAGTATCGATTTCCAGTATTTTAAGACGAGCCAAAAATTCATCGATTATACATGTTAATAGTACATTGATTACAGAATCATTTGGTACCAAACAGACACCAGCGTACAAATTTTTTAACTTGATAAACATAAAATAAGGATGCGTCGCACAGGGTCCGCGTAAAAAAATCAAGTTCTAATATTTTAAGACGAGCCAAAAATTCATCGATTATACATTTTAATAGTACATTGATTACAGAATCTTTTGGTACCATGCAGACACCAGCGTACAAATTTTTTAATACGATAAACATAAAATAAGGATGCGTCGCACAGGGTCAGCGGTAAAAAGTATCGATTTCCAGTATTTTAAGACGAGCCAAAAATTCATCGATTATACATTTTAATAGTACATTGATTACAGAATCATTTGGTACCAAACAGACACCAGCGTACAAATTTTTTAACTTGATAAACATAAAATAAGGATGCGTCGCACAGGGTCCGCGTAAAAAAATCAAGTTCTAATATTTTAAGACGAGCCAAAAATTCATCGATTATACATTTTAATAGTACATTGATTACAGAATCTTTTGGTACCATGCTGGCACCAGCATACAAATTTTTTAATTCGATAAACTTAAAATAAGGATGCGTCGCATAGGGTCAGCGGTAAAAAAGTATCGATTTCTAATATTTTAAGACGAGCCAAAAATTCATCGATTATACATTTTAATAGTACATTGATTACAGAATCTTTTGGTACCATGCTGACGACAGCGTACAAACTTTTTCATTTGCTATACATAAATTAAGTATGCGTCGCATAGGGTCAGCGGCATAAATGCATCAATTTCTAATATTTTAAGACGAGCCAAAAATTCATCGATTATACATTTTAATAGTACATTTATTACAGAATCATTTGGTACCAAACAGACACCAGCGTACAAATTTTTTAACTTGATAAACATAAAATAAGGATGCGTCGCACAGGGTCCGCTTCAAAAAAGTATCAATTTCTAATATTTTAAGACGAGCCAAAAATTCATCGATTATACATTTTAATAGTACATTGATTACATAATCTTTTGGTACCAAGCAGACAACAGCGTACAAACTTTTTCATTTGCTATACAAAAATTAAGGATGCGCCGCATAGGGTCAACGGCATAAATGTATCAATTTCTAATATTTTAAGACGAGCCAAAAATTCATTGATTATACATTTTAATAGTACATTGTGTACAGAATCTTTTGGTACCATGCAGACACCAGCGTACAAATTTTTTAATACGATAAACATAAAATAAGAATGCGTCGCACAGGGTCCGCGTCAAAAAAGTATAAATTTCTAATATTTTAAGACGAGCCAAAAATTAATCGATTATACATTTTAATAGTACATTTAGTACAGAATCATTTGGTACCAAACAGACACCAGCGTACAAATTTTTTAACTTGATAAACATAAAATAAGGATGCGTCGCACAGGGTCCGCGTCAAAAAAGTATCAAATTCCAATATTTTAAGACGAGCCAAAAATTCATCGATTATACATTTTAATAGTACATTGATTACAGAATCTTTTGGTACCAAGCAGACAACAGCGTACAAACTTTTTCATTTGCTATACAAAAATTAAGGATGCGTCGCAGAGGGTCAGCGGCATAAATGTATCAATTTCTAATATTTTAAGACGAGCCAAAAATTCATCGATTATACATTTTAATAGTACATTGTGTACAGAATCTTTTGGTACCATGCAGACACCAGCGTACAAATTTTTTAATACGATAAACATAAAATAAGGATGCGTCGCACAGGGTCAGCGGTAAAAAGTATCGTTTTCCAATATTTTAAGACGAGCCAAATATTCATCGATTATACATTTTAATAGTACATTGATTACAGAATCTTTTGGTACCAACCAGACAACAGCGTACAAATTTTTTAACTTGATATACATAAAATGAGATTGCGTCGCATGGGATCAGCGGTAAAAAAGTATCGATTTCTAATATTTAAAGACGAGCCAAAAATTCATCGATTATACATTTTAATAGTACATTGATTACAGAATCATTTGGTACCAAACAGACACCAGCGTACAAAATTTTTAATACGATAAACATAAAATAAGGATCCGTCGCACAGGGTCCGCGTCAAAAAAGTATCGATTTCTAATATTTTAAGACGAGCCAAAAATTCATCGATTATACATTTTAATAGTACATTGATTACAGAATCATTTGGTACCAAACAGACACCAGCGTACAAATGTTTTAACTTGATATACATAGAATAAGTTTGCGTCGCATAGGGTCAACTGTAAAATATTATCGATTTCTAATATTTTAAGGCGAGCCAAAAATTCATCGTATATATATTTCAATAGTGTATTGTTTGCAGATTATCTTTGTATCATAAGCATACCAGCGTACTACCTTTTTTGTCTAATATACGTTATATGAATCTGCGCCGTATGGGATTTGCGGCTTAAAAATTTTAATTTTCGATATTTCAAAACGTGCAAAAAATTAATCTTATTAACAGTACATTGTCTGCACATTATTACGAATTATGCGTGACTGCATGCATATATCGCGGTAATATATGTCGAAACTCATTTCTACTGCGCATTCGGAATTCGAATTATATCAAGATTATCGAAAAGTGTTGGACGAAATATATTTGTGACTCTAATTAAGAAAATAATTTTTGTTTTAAAAATTATATCTACGAAACCTTAATTGTAAATTTGTATTCATGTCTCACTTTTATTCTTAACTTAATAAATATACTACTTCTTAATTAAATAAATATATTAGAAAATATTAATATAGTAAGGTAATTAAATTTTAAAATAGTAATATGTTATAAAAATTAAAATAGCAATATATTGTAAATAATATGTTGTAATATCTTATCCTCGATTAATATTTTTGTTACAGAAATCAGCTGATTAAAACGTTAATTTGCTAATTAATTTTTAAAATAAGAATATGTTATAACATTTAAAATAATATTTTAAATAATGTAATATATAATTCCTTAAACTCGATTAATATTTATAACAGCTATCAGCTGATTTCTGTCAAAAAATATTAATCGAGTTTAAGGAATTATATATTATTTTAATTTTTATAACATATTTTTATTTTAAAATTTAATTGGCAATGTAATGCTTTAATCATCTGATTTCTGTAAAAAAATATTAATGAAGTTTAAACAAACTTTATATAAATACATCATACTTTTTTTAATAAAATCGAGGAATGGCATAACGCGCGCTTGTGTTATTCTAGTCTTTTTCTAAAAAAGACATATTAAGTCGATTCTCACAAGTATTGTTGCCTCTTTTCCGCAAAAATATTAATCAAAATTTAAAGTATTATAACATATTATTTAAAACATGTCATTATTTTATTTAATTTTATTTTGGACTAACTGTCAAACTGCTAACTGCTAACCCTCACGATGACAGCCTCTTCATGCTACAAATATAACACATTAGGCGAATGTCAAAAATATTAATCAAGTTTAAAGTATTATAACATATTATTTAAAACATATTATTATTTTATTTTATTTTATTTTGGACTAACTGTCAAACTGCTAACTGCTAACCCTCGTGATGACAGCCTTTCGATGCTACGAATATAACACAACGCGTATCGACAGAGAGCCAATCAGCATCGCGGAAAAGCGACAACAATGTCAATAACATGCCTTTTTTAGAAAGGGGATTAATTTTTGGCGCGCTTTAAATATATTTAAAATTGAAATTTTGTAACCGCGGACTCCATACGTCGCAAATTAATTTTAGGCATTTTATATCAAAAAGTTTGTAGGCTCTTGTGCTCTTGGTACCATAATTATCTACTAACTATGTACTTTTGAAATGTATATACGATTAATTTTTGGCGCGCCATAAATATATTGAAAATCGAAATTTTGTCACCGCGGATCCCATTCGTCACATATTAATTATACGCATTTTATATCAAAAAGTTTGTAGGCTCTTGTGCTAATGGTACCATAATTATCTGCTAACTATGTACTCTTGAAATGTATATACGATTAATTTTTGGCGCGCCATAAATCTATTGAAAATCGAAATTTTGTCACCGCGGACCCCATACGTCGCATATTAATTATACGCATTTTAAATCAAAAAGTTTGTAGGCTCTTGTGCTAATGGTACCATAATTATCTGCTAACTATGTACTCTTGAAATGTATATACGATTAATTTTTGGCGCGCCATAATTATATTGAAAATCGAAATTTTGTCACCGCGGACCCCATATGTCGCATATTAATTTTACGCATTTTATATCAAAATGTTTGTAGGCTCTTGTACTAATGATGCCATAATTATCTGCTAACTATGTACTCTTGAAATGTATATACGATTAATTTTTGGCGCGCCATAAATATATTGAAAATCGATGTTTTGTCACCGCGGACCTCATACGTCGCATATTAATTATACGCATTTTATATCAAAAAGTTTGTAGGCTCTTGTGCTAATGGTACCATTATTATCTACTAACTATGTACTCTTGAAATGTATATACGATTAATTTTTGGCGCGCTTTAAATATATTGAAAATCGAAATTTTGTCATCGCGGACCCCATAATCTGTATATAATATACTATTAAAAAAAACACACGATTAATTTTTGGCTCTGTTTAAAATATATAAAATCGATACTTTATTGCCGCGGACGCTATATAACGCAGACTTTTTTTATGTGTATTAAACGAAAAAATTTGTACGCTGTAATCTGTTTGATACGAAAGTAATCTGTATAATTGTTGGCTCTGTTTATAATATTTAAAATCGATACTTTATTGCCGCGGACGCTATATAACGCAGTCTTTCATTATGTGTATTAAACAAAAAAATTTGTAGGCTCAAATCTATTAGATGTAAAAATAATCTGTATATAACATATTATTTAAAAAAACACACGATTAATTTTTGGCTTAGTTTAAAGTATTAAAATTCGATACTTTATTTCCGCGGACCCAATATAGCGCAGACTTATATTATGTGTATTAAACGAAAAAATTTGTACGCTGGAATCTGTTATATATGAAAGTAATCTGTATATAACATATTATTTAAAAAAACACACGATTAATTTTTGGCTTAGTTTATAATATTTAAAATCGATACTTTATTGCCGTGGACGCTATATGTATAACGCAGACTT
>NW_028141642.1:0-21303 GCF_030444845.1 Prenolepis imparis
AGCAGTGGTATCAAGCAGTAGTATCAACGCATCTTTTCGGAAAATCTTATTGCTGTAGAATTACGTAAACTCGAAGTAAAATTTTACAAACCAATCTATGTCGGCATGTACATACTCGACATCTCCAAAACATGTTTATGGAGGAATTGCACGCTCCAGCGAGAAGAAATTTTCCGCGTAGACGCGTCATAGTACGTGGATACGACGACCTGTGGCAAGCTGACGTGGTCGAGATGCGTCCTTATGCAAGAGTCAACAAAGGATACAATTACATACTCACCGTCATCGATGTGTTGAGCAAGTATGCATGGGCCGTGCCGCTCAAAATAAGAGCGGACGCGAAACAGCTGACGCTATCGCCGAGATAATTCGAGATGGCAAGAGATGTCCGAGAAACATACAAACCGATAGAGGAAAAGAATTTTACAATGCAAATGTGCAGAAACTCGTAAAAAAAAACACAACATCAATCATTACTCGACATATTCTGTTATGAAAGCCTCAGTGGTGGAACGATTTAATCGTACTTTAAAGAACAATATGTGGAAAATGTTTACACTTAATGGCAATTACAAGTGGATCGACGCGCTGTCGCGACTCGTTGCAGAGTACAATGCGCAAAAACATCGCACTATCGGCATGAAACCTATCAATGTTACTCCGGAGATTGCCGAAAAACTTTTAAATACGATATACAGTAACGTAAAAATTGCTGCTCCGGCAAGATTCAAAGTAGGCTGTCAGGTACGCGTGAGTAAATTCAAGACCATCTTCGAAAAAGGTTTTACACCAAATTGGACTACCGAAATATTTAAAATTATCAAAGTGCAGAAAACTAATTCTGCGACATATATAC
Source organism: Prenolepis imparis (assembly GCF_030444845.1). Classification (NCBI taxonomy): domain Eukaryota; kingdom Metazoa; phylum Arthropoda; class Insecta; order Hymenoptera; family Formicidae; genus Prenolepis; species Prenolepis imparis. Next base: position 857 of record NW_028141642.1, read on the forward strand.
TTGAAGATTCGCGCGGAAATTCCGTCGCCGGAGGATTCTACGAGTACGAGTTACATCATGTTGCAAATCCCGATGTATATCTCGTGGAAAAGATTTTGCGGAAAAAAGGCGATGATGTTTATGTGAAATGGTTGGGACTGGATAAATCTCACAACTCATGGATTCATAAAAATAATGTATTATAAACATTTATTTAAAATATCTGTACACTGTTTATTTTACAATATATTTATCTAATAATTTTATAAATACAAATATACATATAATATACATATTTATATAAAAAATATATATATATATTACAACAAATATTATTTACAAAGGTATTTTATAATGTCCCCATGGTAATGTATCAGTGGTTTCAGGTATGATATACCGCTTGTCATCGTGAGGACTTAGAGCAATTTTTGTCTCGCGAATGGTGTATACTTCATGCAATTTCGATCTTATACACGACTGACTACGTGTCATTACATCTCTTCATTCAAACACCGCGTATAATCATCAAACATTATCGTTCTCGCGACAACGTCACTCTTGACACCTTTAACCTTTTTTGTATCTTTCTTGCCATCCACTCGCAAGGCATACATTTTTGCTCTAAGCCCTACAAATTCGGTCATAATCGCACCGTTATTTTCATCTTTCATTAGACCAGGTACTTTTTTATTCACGAGCGGTATACCATACACATTGTCCGCAGCGTAATCGCTCGTATCAAATTTGCTTACGTCGCGCTTTATATTCTTATACACATCTTCACATTCGATGTGGTATATTAGGCTGTCTGTGTCAGTGTACATTACCCTGCATCTGTCGCGATATAGCGGTGACATGTACTCGTGATGAAATTCGTATAAACATGTTTTGGAGATGTCGAGTATGTACATGCCGACATAGATTGGTTTGTAAAATTTTACTTCGAGTTTACGTAATTCTACAGCAATAAGATTTTCCGAAAAGATGCTTCTACTGTGGAAATTTGGTTTCGCAATCATTGCCTCTGCACCGTATCTTCCTTCCCAATGTGTGATAAGTTTTACATCAATCCGATTACGCACATTTTCCATCGTTTTGCCGAATACTGCATTATTCATCAATTTATATAAATTTTTTTCAAAATCATTTTTCGCGTGTGTTCTAAATTGCGTATTAAGTTCGATATAATTTCGAAGCCATGGAGATTGCGCGAATTGTAATATGCGATGTATTTTTGCAACGCGAAGGCCGTGACGCGTACATTGCTGCAGGTTGCGGTAGTGTATCACATATCGCTTCTTATCATATAGCGTTGCGAGAAGCTTATCTTCCCGCTTGCCTGGCGGCTTGTCTGATCGAGGCATATTTGTAATAATGTGATATAATTTTCACGTACAGTTCTTTATGTATCTTTTGATGTAGTTTGCGTTACAGCCATTTTATCCAGCGTTAATAATAGCGCCTGCATATTCCTTTCAAGTCTGATTATTTTTTTCTCAATTTCTTTCTGTTGATCTCTCAAAAGCTTGACACTCGCTTCGACATATCGTTTGTTGGCTGCATAATTATCATCTTCCGGTTGCGCTACACGTCGTATCTTGCGCGAACTTGCGTCATAGTCGGAGGCTGTTAGACACAGAGTGTTAACGCGCACGTAATTTCTTAGTAATCCATTCCATTGATAATATGAATTATTATTCGACGTTCCAAGTGATAATCCAAATTTATTAATCGACATTTCGATACCACTAATATTGACAGACTGACTCGTATCATGGATGTATAACTTATTTTATAATAATACCAGCTTCGTAAAGTTCCTCGATAATCGATAATATTTCATTGCCGTGGGCGTTGTTGCCGGCTTGACGTGAAGCTTCGAGCAATCGCAGACGATCTACCAACTCGTTGGGATCATTCCAATGCACGTAATCAATCTTATTATTGTTTAAGGTCATAGCATGCGGTATACCTTTTCCAGATTTTTTATCAGAGAATAATGGTGCGATTATATATTTATATTTGTATCCCTTGTTACCTAATACTGGATGATTCACATTACCATTTCGTCTGTGCGCATTTGTTCTTATTAATATACTTTTGTAGTTTTGCAAGTCATTTGCAGTATATATTTCATCGTCGGGAATTCTCTTGAAAACCAGCTCGTAAAGACCTGCTGTTCCAACGTATTTTGATCCATCGATAATTATATTATCATTTTTATCCACATCGAAATTTTTATTACCGAGCATCATTCCTTTGTCGATAAATTTAACACCGTATACGTAATCCATCTTGGAATTTTTATCTTGACTCAATATAGCTGCCACATATTTTTGAGCAAGTGGACCCAGGTGATTTCGCAATGAATTTTGACCCTCAGATGTTTGTAATGAATGTTGAATCGATGTTACAAGCGATTCAGGTGAAGTCTCGAAAATTTCCTCGATAGATGTCTTATCATGTAATAATTGTCTTGGTTGTACATCTTGTATCGGAGTAGAAGTAGTTGCATCCAATAATTGTTGCATTCGCCTGCTTTTGATTCGCTTTGGAGTAGAAGTTATACCGCTCAATGATATATTTGATCGCTTTGTTTTAAACTCTTTTTTCTCTCCGAGCATACTCGATGGTTCAATCTTTTCTTCACCAGACTCAACACCGACTGTATTTTCAACAAGCTGTTTCAGAGGTTCAGAGATTGGTTTAAAATGCCTCTCCAATGCATCGTCCTCCTCCATTTTACCAGTTTTCAAGAAACGATATTTTTTGCGGATTGAATCGCTCTCGTTTTCGCAATCTCTTTCACAATCTTTTCACGATCGTTATTCATCATGTTGCAATTTAGACGTTGCTCGATCAATGTGTCGAAAGCGACTAATTGCTTTGCGGTATTGCAAATTCATTAAATCCTTTTCTATATCGTCCATTAGTCAGCAGACTGTCCTTGTCAATCGTCGCGAATCCATATTTATGTTGCTAACATTTCTGGCAAAAAGCGCGAAAATTATCGTAAGACATATCTGTATTTACGTGATCGTTGTACACATGTTTCAAGTTTGTCCCATCTTGTTTAAATAAAATTAATAAGTTTGCATTGTCACGTATAAGATGCTTGGGTATCTTGGCATACGTTTGACAAAGATAGAAACAGTCGACGCTCGAGTGTCGTCCCATTGCAAAGTACTCTCTTATCATATCTTGCTTGTCGCATGCCACATCATCAAAGATAAAAATAGAATTCGGAAGCCCCTCACTCGGTGGAATGACATCGCTATTATTAGAGAATGTAAAATAACCAATTTCTTCTATCGGTGATAGCAAATTTTCCAAATATTGATATTTCGGTTGTTAAAGCGTTTTCGAGTAAACGTACATGTTCTCGAAGCGAACACCATACGGGCTTTCTATCAAACTAATCAACGTGTTAGTTTTACCGCAATTCGAGGGGCCGCAGATGATACCGCGTATAGTATTTGGTAGCATGTTTCCATGTCTGCGTATTTCTTTATCCAACATTAACCGTGTTTTATCGTCGAAATTTGTAACTTTGATTATCGTCGATTGCTGAACGAACCGCATGTTTTCTCTCGAATGAATAAATGAGTCATGGAGAGCCTATTTATAGCTGCGCGGAACCATGAATCGCTCAGCATCGAAAAAATGTTTGTTCTGCTAACAAGTGCTTCCGATATTCACGGTTTAAGCGCCGAACAGCTGCAATTTGTGCCAAAAGCATTTTTATTGCGATACGAAAATCACATCCACTACGTGTGGGACAAGCTTCCGGAACACATAAAGGCGGATCCAGAGATTCAGACCTGTCGCCGCTGTTTCAAACATTATAATCGATCGTGGCAGCAAACGCACATCGACGGTCCAGCGCCGATGATAAAGGATTGCAGCGAATGTCAACGAAAATAGGTAGTGATCTCTTTAATCGCGCGATAAACGCACTTCCGATCGAATTCCATATCCCCGGCTATCAGTTTTGCGGTCCGGGGACTCATTGGTAAAGCGATTGGCTAGAGGTGATAATCGAGGCAATCAAATAATATTACCCATTGAAACATGGAAATCTCTAATGCGGAAACGAGCAGACATTGAGCAGCTAACTGAAACTCCGCTATGGATTAGTGATCTGATACTCGAAGCGATTAACATGTATACTTCAAAAATTATAAAAATTACATTATCTGATAATTCTTTGTACATGAAACCATCAACGTTACTACATTTATTCGATTTCGACAAATGTATTGATCATATGTATTCCTGGCTGTGTGAGAATACTCATAGTGTTAATGAAAAATTTAAGCAATTTGTAAATGTATTACAACGCAATAATATCCGCGATGTGAGCAATGCCGCAAAGGCGATACGTGATAGTAATATGTTTAATAGCGAATCACTTATAGATTGTGAATTGATAACTTGTGCTATAAATGAAATTATTTATAATGCTTGCAACAAATAAATTATTTTACTGTTAAACTGTGTTTAATTATTTCTTTCCGCCCCTGTTCTATATGTATATGAATAGTATGATGTGCACATGCATTATCAGCAAAACTCTTCAAAAAATGATGAGCTAGATGATACTCCAGTTAGAACAGAGAGATGAAGAGAGATGTAGAATTAAAATCAAGAGGGGAGCAACATTATAATATATGTGTCGTGTCATAGAGTAGCAGACTTATACTCGCATGCTCGTGCTGTGCGGTTGCATGAAACTGTATGATATACTCTAATTGAAGGGAAAACGTGTTGCAAACGTGTAGATGCTCCCTAAATCAGATTTTATCGTGCAGTGTGTCCTATTTGCACATATTAAACTGTTAAAAATTAAAACACTTAAAGTGTGAATTCTGCAAGTGCTGTGAAGATGGCAACTCTGATGAAATATATTGCATCACTGGAAAAAGATGTGTTAGAAATTGCTGCTGTGATGGAAAGAAAAAATTTAGCAGTGCGTCCGACTGAAAGTGGTAAAGTGAGTTATCTGTTCTGGGAGTTAGATTGTGATGAATGTATCGACTTGTTAGAAGGACAATGCTCACAAGAACTTTTGACATTTGTAGACCTGACAATAAACTCGAAAAACTTTTTAATTAAAAATTTGCAATCACGGACAGCTCGAATCGCGCGACTTGAAAGAGAAAGAAAATTTCTATGCAAATGTTACTTAAGCATAGATACCAGTGTTCCTGCGCTTTCGACACACACTCCGGTGAATTCAATCGTCCAGATGATACATGGACGAGAAATAGGTTTGAGAAAACGTCATACAGCTACTCTACAAATTCAAATATCTAATAATTTCCTAAAACCTACATAACCCTAAGTTCCGTCTCCGCGGAACCAGGATATCTCCTTGGAGATTTCCCCTGTGATATAAAAAAAAATTTTTTAAAAAATTAAAAAAAAGATATCGCAATTTCCTTGTGAGTATGGCGACTACTTTGAGAAGGAATAAATGTAGTAAGTATCTCTTTAAATTTATAATAAATAAAAAATTTTAAAGATTATTAATATTTTTTGTGTTATACAGGAGTCCCGCCCAGCCGTCGCCTCCGCTTGCTGCTTCAAACATCATCACCTCATCATCACCATCACCATCGCTCAACACCGCCCCACATACCCCTATACATTTTATATTTTTATATTATTATTGTATTATTATATTTCATATTTTAAATTTTATATACTTTTTTACATTTTATATTAATTTATATTTTATATTTTATATATTTTATATTTTAAATTCACACACACACACACAAAATTGTATCATTGCACACACACACCTATTTTATAAATAAACATTTTAAATATTAAATAAATGTATTTATTTTAGAATAAGTCCTCTCTCCCCTTCCTCCTATTAAAAATATTAATTAAAAAAAAATATTATAAAAAAAAGAAATATTTAAAAAATTCTCTCTTACGAACGCCTCTCTCTTTGCGTTCTCCTTCGCTGCATCAGCTCTCGCGCTCTCCTTCGCGTCATCTCGCTATCTCTCATCATCTCGCGCTATCTCTCTCGCTCTTGCGTCAACTCTCTCGCGTGCGCCTCGCGCTCTCCTTCGCGTCATCTCGCTACCTAGCCATCTCGCACTATCTCTTTCGCTCTTGCATATACGCCTCGCTTGCGTTATCTCTCTCACGTGTGCCTCGCGCTCTCCTTCGCGTTCCTCTCTCCCCGCGGACCCCTCATCCAAAAAAAACTTCATGCGGTCTTTCGCGGATTCCTCTCTCCCCGCGGATCCCTCGCGGACCCTAAAATCGCGGACGCTCCCCCTCCCCGCGGACCCCTCGCGGACCCGGTACCAAAATCGCGGACGCTTCCCCCTCCCCGCGGACCCCTCGCGGACCCGGCACCAAAATCGCGGACGCTCCCCCTCCCCGCGGACCCCTCGCGGACCCGGCACCAAAATCGCGGACGCTCCCCCTCCCCGCGGACCCCTCGCGGTACATCGCGGACGCTTCCCGCGTGACGTCATTCCCCCTCCCCGCGTGACGTCATTCTTCCTCCCCGCGTGACGTCATTCCCCCGCGCGCTGGGTTCCCCTCGTCCCTCACCCCCCTCATTGCGCCAGTGTTAGAACCGGCCTTATATCACTACTGAGAGCGTTCCATATATCGCAGTTCGGATTTCCGTATACTGTCGCCCCCCCCCTCTCTCTCCCTCTCTCTCTCTCCCTCTCTCTCTCTCTCCCTCTCTCTCTCTCTCTCTCTCCCTCTCTCTCTTCCTCTCTCTCTCCCTCTCTCTCTCCCTCTCTCTCTCTCTCTCTCTCTCCCTCTCCCTCTCTCTCTCTCTCTCTCTCTCTCTCTCTCTCTTCCTATTTCGTTTGAGAGAGAGAGCGTGCGACTTCGCGTTTCTACTAGTTTGGCCCACATAAGACTGTCAATTATTACAGTTTATCTTATATACCATATACTAAGTTTATGCAATTTGCATTTTCCAGAGGATCTTTATGGACTTTTAATATTACGCATTTTATTGAGATCATTATGTGCAATTCTAGTATTAATCTTCTTTGTGATGGTTTTGAATTGCTCCGATATAATAGGAACATACGGTTTAATAAAGAAGAAATCTCGCTCATCATTCTGTTTACAAATGTTGTTCTTTCTATTGTAGGTGTATAATTCTTATTTTCAATATGTATATATTAGGGTGGTCGTTAAATGGAAGATCATGTTGGATGGTCATAAATCAGCTCCAAATGTAGAAAAAATGATTCTCTAATTTTTTCAGATTTTTATTTTCAGCCCTGAGTCTCCCTGTTTGCAATACCTGTTGAAATACCTAAAACAAAAGCCCAATGTATCATCAGGACTACCAATACAAGAAAATAAGCTGCATTAAAAAAGAATACAAAAAAAAAAATTATATCTTCAACAAAAAAAAAATCAATGGAAAATAATAAATTAATCGATATATTGATTACTCCGTAAAATAATAATTTAAATTTTTTCACTCGATTTGTGTGTAGTATAACACCTCTCTCTGAGAAATACCTCATATACGATGTTTTACTATTTTCACGGCAATGAAACGTATTTCATAAAATGTCGCTATTTTAGACTAGAACTAACTTAAATAAATATTTTTTAAATGAAAAAGAAAATTATTGCCAACAGGGAGACTCAGGGCTCAAAATAAAAATCTGAAAAAATTAGAGATTTTTTTTTTTCACATTTAAAGCCGATTTACGACTATCCAACATTAAAATTCTGAAAAAACCCATATAAGGACCACCCTAGTATATATGTATCGTGCGATTATTATTGCCGATAGCGACTTAGCGTTTCACCTTTGATTGTCTTGTATTCGGTTATTTTGTATATTCGTTTATTTCGTGTTTATACGTGACGACAGAGATTCGATCGAAAACAATAGACGCGAGCGTTCGTGTAGAAAATCAGAGGACGGATTACTTGTCGCTTAGCGATTGGCTCGACATTGCAAGGAAGGGATAAATTTTAGGGAACAGTATAAATATCGACGATTTTGGATCGAGACACACTCTTATAGACACTCTCTTTTACGAGGAATAAGATCTCTCTCGTCACGGCGATAAGAAGAACCGAAGAATAGCACAGCGAGAATTAAAGCATTATAGACAAGGATTGAGACCGAGCGACAGGAGCATAACGGTATTCTCGACATAATTACTTTCGCAATAAATAAACATACTCTCCTATTATTTGACGTTAAGCTGCTCACTCAATTATTTTGTGTCTCGTCCTCTACACGGCGTATCCGTATACATTTATATTCCCTGACAAAAGAAAACAACGAGATATCCTACTACACTATTTAAATAATCGTTAAATCGTTGTTTATTTTATAAATTCTTTAAACTTTTATAAACTTTATATAAATTTTATCTTTTTAATATAAATAAAAAACAAAAAATTACATAAATATATTTACATGCAAAATTACAAAAAAAATGTGTGTGTGTTTATTGTTTATAAAAAACATTTACTTAATGACTTCTTTCATAACATTTTGAATGTGTTATACATACATATTATTGATTTCTCGATTAATATTTAGTTAGCAACAAAAATGCATTTGAAATAAAAAACCATTTAAATGTAAGTATAAAATAGTTTTTGAAAACATGTCTGTTAAATGCAAAATACAAAATAGACATTTTACATTTTATTTCTATTTTAAATACATCTATTTCAAATAATGCATATCCCTGGTTATAGGATCGATTCTAACTCACAATCAAATCTAAGAGGGGCGCGGAAGCGGAAAAGTTGGAATAGGAGAATGACGTACGCAAAGGAGGAGGGAGGGCAATCCACGCGCGTCTATTCATGACGCGCTCGTGTGTGTGTGTGTGTGTGTGTTTAGAAATTCAGCAATGTCTTTTATCAATTTAGCTTGCTTTGGAATTCCGTTGCTCAAAGATTGTATTAGATGACTGCTAACGTTTTTTTTTTTACGTGAATTTACGTGAATTTTTGAGTGCGGTCGCGCCGGCGAACGACGATCGCGCGAGTTATATATAGAAACGGAATATTATTGCAATGTAAAATATTTTTGATCTCGAATATTATTAAGGCAAGACTGTTAAGCCAAGCCAAACGCCGATGTTTATAAGTGCTGGGATTTACTTGCCATTTACGGCGAGATTTCGAGACGCACGCTTCTTGCCCCCCACTCCTCGCTCGCGTCATAGCAACGCAGCGCCGGCCGCTCGTAACTAAGGAGCGCGGCACAGGCGCGAGCGAGGAGTGGGGGACAAGAGGCGTGCGTCTCGAAATCTCGCCGTAAATGGCAAGTAAATCCCAGCACTATATAAGTGATAAGTCAATTCACTTGATAGATAATAGAAGATTCGAAACAAGCTAATAGTTTAGTGAAAAAGTAAACACGACGATCGATTAATAAAGTAAGAGGATTGTAAAAGAAAAACTAATTAATAATTACATCAATAAGAGTCTCTACCGAACCAGCCGAGATTCTGTGACATGCCAGCAGCAGCAGAACCTCAACCCTTGTCGCTTCCTACAGAATCGGCTAGCAAGAGAGCCACGGCAAGCCATTGCATCGTGGACTTTTTGAACGAGTAGTCCAATAGCAACGCCAAGCTCAGCAGGTTATTAACTAATTGTAAAACCAGCCAGAGACGTGATCTGGGGATGCAACAAATGTTGGAATTACTATTTGGCCGAGCATAAATACTTAGATTGCCCGTAGCTATGCAAATGCATATATTGTTAGGGATGGCCGCAGAAATGTGATACTTTTCTATCCGGCCTGCCAGTACAAATGGCGCAATTTAGGATCGTATCACCCGGATCGGGGCTATCTTGGACAAAAGCAGATCAAGTAGTTGTTTGAAATTTCTCCTGCTTCTCCTCTCCTATGTAAAGCAAGAATCAGAATACCTGAAACAAATCCCAAATGCAACTACATGTTGCAAACTGCATCCTTTTTCTTAAAAACAACTATGCCATTTTTTTACAACAATTCGTCTTATTATTCTATACATAAAAGTATTAAGATTATCGAAAATTAAATATTTTACGAGATATTTTATATCAAAATATATCAGATTATAAGATATAAAATATTTCGTAAATTGTTCAATTTTTGACTATTTTACCCTCATAATTTTTTATGCAAAATGTTACAAGGAATCTATTTATACAAAACACTTAGGGTAGTTCCATTTAAAAAAATCGAGTTGACTTTAAAATGACCTTAAAAAACGCAACTCAAGGTCAAACTGATGCTAATAAATAGATCTTTTTAAACCCTACAACTTTTATTTAAAACATTTTTTCATAAAATTTATATTTTCCGTTATTCAGGGGTTTCGACCATTTTTTCCTCACTTTGTATACACGTGATGTGTCCGAAAAGTAATGAGACTAATTTTTTTTTTTTTTAATGAAAGCACTTCTGTAATGTACCGATCATTCAAAAGACTCAAGCTCAATTGAGAAGGGTCCAACCGTATATCTGAGATCCCCCCTCAATTACTTTAACCCCCACTTTCCTTACGCAGCCCTTCTGACGAGCATAAAAAAATAATTTTCATTACTTTCCGGACACATCACGTATGGATATATCTTTTCGTTATTATTCTTTTTTGGTGTAGCATCACTGGAGCTTCCTTTTAACCGAATCTTTTGAAAATTACTGATCTTGCAAACTCGGTCTTTTCCTTTCCTTTTTTGAAAATTTTCGGGATTATTTGCGATATATGTATATAGGCGGTCGAAAATCGGAACCGTCGTTTTCGTGCGAGATAATTCGAGCCATTAGTCTAGTTTCCACCGAAGACTTCAATTCTGCTTCGGTGCGCATCAAATTTAATGTACTGTTTCCACTGAAAGTAAAGTAAAAGCAAGGAAGATTGATATTTCAGTAGCCAACTTAATTTTTGTTATTCATGATCTGCAAAACTTTCTTCTCTTTTAAAATATTAATTAATGTTACAGTTTCAATATATAAGACCAAATATCTTGTTTATTTTCCATTTTGCAAACTGAATGGTAATGAATGGTAACAATGTGACGAATAAAATTGAAAAGTTGGCACTATGTACTTTTAATCGTTTTCACCAACTAAATTTTGAATCAATTCGCTGCTACTCCGACTTATAGATCGTGGTAGTGAAATGAGCATAGTCACATTTCCATCGACTTAAATTTGATTCTACGCCGCACTAGGTGCGAATTAACGCTTCGATGGAAACTAGATTTTTTTTGTTATTATTGTCAAATTTCGAGTATTCAAACTGTGCGACATCGGTGGACTTTATCAAATTGTGCACTACTGCATTCGGCGCATGCAAAGCGTCACATTTTATAAACAAATGTTCTAAATTTGTAAAGAAGAATCCGAGTCAATAATTAAAGATGATAAAACAAGCTAATCGCTGCATATACTGTTTGAGCGCCAAGCACGCCGTATAATTTTGCCCGAGTAAATGTTCGTGTCGAGCGTGTTAACAAAAACATCATTTAAATGTTGCACATCGATTCGGCCTCCTCTCCCAACGACAATACGGTTGAGACAACCGTAAGTTCGCAATCGGATGCGACGGCTCCTGCAGCTGTCACTGCGCTGTACTATACGGCGAAGATAATATCCCAGCCTCCCCCCTCCCCCTTTTCCATCGATCTGCTAGTGATTGCTCGCGGTTCACCAGAAGGTACCGTGGGTTCGTACCATGGTCGTAAGAGCGTTACTCGATTAAGGGTCGGAAACGACGTTTATATCTGCAAGACTTGGGCAACTTTTAAAATTACGCCGCCTCAGAATGCTCATCGATTTTTGTTGTCGGAGGCATAAACGCAGGAACTACGCCGCAGTAATTCAACTCTCGCCGTCTGACAAATCATATCCTATCTTAACAACCGCGTCTATTTTGAAATCTCTAACTCAATATTCTCCATTGCGCATGGTATCACACATTAATTGGAGTCATGTGACTGATCTTATTCTAGCAGATCCAGAGCCTCTCAGCGCCGAATCCATTATAGGCACTGAGAGACTTGATAGGCGTCAATCTGTACAGATACGGCGAATTACTTCTCGATGGAATTCGTCGGAGTGATAGCGGCCAGCTCATTGTGTAAAATACTATTCTCGGATGAGTACCTTCCGGCTCTATGGCGGTTCTGAATTTATTGCTCAATCACGGTCCAACACTGCGCGAGCTCGTTATCTCTCGATCGCAAACTTCGACAACTTTGAGAAATCGAAGAGATTCCGAGACAGACGTTGTTCACCGGAGGAGCAGCAATGCGAAGAGCATTTTATCAACACGCATTTGCGTTGCTCGGACGGGAGATAGATAGTTTGACTTCCTTCTAAAAGGACGCTCAACATCAACATATGGTCCAAAGACAATGCCAAAATATACAAGCGTATCAACGTTTTAACCGTCACGTACGGTACTGCGTCCGCTCCGTTTTTAGCATTACGTACTACGACAGCTTATTAAGAATAAAGGCGATACATTTTTCTTGGCCGCTTAAATGTTACAGGATCTATGTCGACGACGTCCTCTTCGGAGTTGTTCCTTTTTCTCGTCAGATTTGCGATCAAATCTGCGCGTTGCTTAAGTTGTGATAAATTTAAATTAAGAAAATGGTCGAGTAATTCGGCAAATCTTCTCCATGATATCGTTGTCGAAATCGCTGTGTAGTAAAATTTTGCAAACCGATGAACAACTAAAAATCCTCGGAATCAGCTGAAATTCGTCGCTGGATGTTTTCTAATTTCTTACAGTCTTTTCTCTCGTTCAGTCGAATACTAAGCGATCGATTCTTTTCACGGTGGTAAAATTATTTGATTTTTTAGGGTGGATAATCCTCGTCACCGTCGCGGCAAAGATTTTCTTGTAGCAACTCTGGCTGTTGAAGCTGGATTAAGACGAGATACTTCCACCCAATCTATTGACAAAGTGGGAATTCATTCAGTCGTCCTTGGCGGATCTTAATAATCTTCAGATAGCTCATTGGACACATCGCAGTACCGATACGTTGCAGTGCGAGCTCCACGGATTTTTCTAGATACATTTACCCCACGACTTATGCTGCAGCAGTGTACATTAAACTCACATCTATTTTTTATAAATTACACAATGTTACTCGTCGGTAAGTCCAAGGCCGCACCGGTTAAATCTTTGAACATTCCTCAATTGGAATTAGCTGCTGCCGTTCTATTGACACAATTAATGAAATTTGTGCGTACATCTTTGCGTTTGACTACTGCTCCTTGTCATTGCTGGACGAACTTATTGTGCTTGCGTGGGTTGGCGAACATTCGTCGAGATGGAAACGTTCGTGTCGAATCGTGTATCAGAAATTCAGTCTCGACTTCCTGGCGACATGTAGTCACGAAGGATAATCTTACCGATTACAGGGGCATCACGGAATCCCAACTTTTGTTTCATCATCTGTGATAGCACGGCCCCTTGTTGAGTCTCTCTGAATTTGATTGGTTCCCCACAGATTAATGAGCTCTCTCCAAAATCTCTATTGAAGAAAACCCTCGTGTAGCTACGCATTTCACGCAACCGCTCGAGCAATGGGATCTCGCGTCGCGATATTCGTCCGAAATTCATACATCTTGCGATATGTACATGTCAAATTCGGGGAAGCGTATTCACGATTTTGCGCTCGATGCGGACTACCGGAATTTGTCTACTCCGACAACAGCACCACGTTCGTCGGCACTGATCGCGAGCTGACCGCTGCCTTTCGAGCATCAATTCAAGATCCAAATCTCAATCACGCAGCGTCTCAAAAAGTCGCCTGGCATTTCATACTTCCTGCTGCTCCACATTTCAGCGGATTATGGGAAGTGGAGATACATAGCATCAAACATCATCTACATCGTGTGGTCGGATCACATCTTGATCTTTAAAGAGTTCACTCTTTTATGTAATATAGAGGTGTGTTTCAATTTGAGGTCTCGTGTCGCTAATTGATGCGATCGAGGATTATGAGCCGCTTATTTCCGGTTATTTTTTAATTGACTTCGCGCTCACTGCTATTTATGAGCCCTTTCTGTTAAATGTTAGTGAGAATCGCTTGTCGTGTTGTCCGAAACTGTAAAGCAATTAACCGAGCAGTTTTGTAAACTCTGGCAGAATGATTATATTAATACTCTTCAACGCGTAAAGTAGCGAGAAATTGTGCCTCAGTCTATCAAGATCGGACAATTAGTTCTAATCCAAAATTTGTTACGCCCACTAAGTAAATGGAATCTGGGTCGCGTAATTAAATGTCACGAGGGTCACGGTTTGGTACGCGTTATAATAATAAAAACCGCATCATTCGAATATCGGCGTTCGATAATCAAATTGTGCTTCCTATCGATCGATATAGAATAAGTCAAATCAACGAGTTAATTATATATTTTCGCAAACTTGTAAATAGATATAATTAACGCAGCGTTTGCCTCGAGACGTTTCTTGTTTCAATGTTCCTCATTTTTGATCGATTTATTCAAACGTTTCAAGATGAGCGATATGTTTAAAGTTTTCTAAAAATTTATATTAGTATCATTGTATATATGTTTCGGTCTTTCTTATGTATCTGCGGTGAATTTAAGTTTGATGGAATATTCGTGTTGGACCTTTTTCAAGCGAGCGATTGACGGAGATATAAATAGTCGTAAAGGCAATGTAAATGATTGATGTCAGTTATACAGGATGTCTCACAACTCCCCCTACAATATTTTATGAGCGTATTGTAGAGGTAAAATAGAGTCAAAAATTCTAATACAAAAATGTTAAGGTAAAATAATAATTTTGAAGGTATAAGCGATGAAAGTTTGCCAATGACATCGCGTAGAACTCGCGCGCTCAGACCCGTAATTAATTGTATATACACGCGTACCAATCTATCATCTGTTGATTTTTTAAAGTCAAAGTGGTATTGATTTTTATTGCACAGCTGATTTTATTTTTGTTTCTTATGTAGGGGAGACCGGGGCGAAGTCGTCACCTTTTTTTTGATGCCGGTTTTTAACAACAAAATTAATAATTCTAGTGAAATGTGGTGTACTGTTGTAAAAAGTGAATCCTTGGCTATAATATTTATCTGGGTATTTTTAATATACATCGCTTTGTTCAATCGATATAGAGTAAAAATCACAAAGGTGCAAAAATTGAAATGTCAAAATTGCCGGGGCGGAGTCGTCACCTCCCTGGGGCAAAGTTGTCACTCATTCTCAGACTGGATTTTAAATGAAAATACATAATTTCGATCATGATAAACAATAGAATACATTTTTTAAATTATTTGTTAATAGAAAAATTTAAACATTTATTAATAAAATACACGATGAAAATAATTACAAGAAAATCAATTTTCTGTTTCGTCATCCATGTCACTGAAAGTTCAAGCAGATAAAAATAGAGTCTGACGACCGTACGCACTTGTTATGTGCCCTACGCTTGCACGAAATGCACTGTTTCTCATTAGCTCTGTTTTCTGTCATCTCTGAGCACACGCAGCACATATTATCTAAGTTGTCACTGTGACGACTTCACCCACGTGGCTTGGTGACGACTTCACTCCGGACACAGATTTCAAGTTTAGTGCCTCATAAAATATTTGTTGTGTGCCGCGTAACGGCACTAGGGTTGCGCCGAATAAAGGATGAGGGATCCTCGGGTCGCACAGGATATTGCAGAGATTTAGGGTGTAGATTTGGAGAGAAATACACTTTCGAGTTTTATTTAATTTGGTTTACACTTTATTTCTCGTCCTTTATTCTTTAATTAAATATTCGCGTAGTATTCGGTGGTTAGGTAGCGAATGATTCGAACTTTTATTAGTGAGTCTCGTCCTGATGTTTCGGATTCTACTTAGCGACTGGCCCGCGGGCTGACTCTCGGGCTTATATATTCTTTTGTTCTTACATTTTCAACGGGAGAGGCCCTTGAAAACAGCTCTTTGATTCGTTAGTAATATTCACGCGTTTTTGTTCTAATTGCAAGCGAAGTAGGTCGAAGTCGCAGGTCTTCGCTTGCATCTCGCGATTTTCGGTGCTTCGCGCGTGTCTTGCTGCGTTAGCGTTTTCGCGCGACGAGCGTTTGACGAGAGCGCTCTTTTATAAGTAAAACTATTTTATAATATTCTATAAAGATATTTAGTAAATTCTTATTCCTAATAACTACTGGTTATAGTTCGGGCTATAACATATTAAAAATAAACAAAAATAAGAAAAAATTCACTGCATTCGTGTTCAGCATGCATTACTCTTTAGAGTCACTTATCTCGAGATTTGAAGAGAAAATAATATTTAAAATATTAAAAATTTTCGATGCGCAAAAAATTTCACTTTTGACTACTAAAAATACGTTTGTCGTAATAAAAATCACAATATGGCAAATAACTTCACTAAACTCCGTTGGTCAGATGGACATCATAAATAGTGTTTATAATATTAACAACGAGTTCACATAACATATAGATTTCGAAATAACTGTATTGACGACTTCGCCCCGGTGATGACTTCGCCCCGGTCTCCCCTACGTATGTATTACGCATACATCGCACATTATAGCGATAGGCTAATATTAACAAATTTTCAATTTTACGGAAAACATTTTATTAAAAAAAAAAATTAACAAAATAAAAATCAGCTGTGCAATTAAAATCAATATCCGCGGACTACGCGAAGATATGAATTACCATTCCGCGCGATTCAAACGCAGTGCTTATTATCAACGATGCACGCCCGCTGAGAATGCTCGGTAGATCGAAGGCGCTTTCTCTCTTTCTTTCTCTCTCTCTCTCTCTCAAAAAAAAAAAAAAAAATAGATTGGCTTATAAAAACAGTCAAGGAAATGAAAGAGGAGTCAGCATGTAAAAAGGAGGTCAAGATGATGATTAAGGAAGTAGTTCAAGAAGAATTAGGGAATATTAAACAAGAATTAGGAGAATTGAGAAGAATGATGCAAGGAGCAGCATGTAAATCGTCAGGAGGAACACAAAGAAGCTACAGTGAGGCTGTTAAAGAGAAAAAAAAGAAAATATTATAATTGTCAAGCCTAAGGTGCAACAGGAAAGTGAAGCGACGAAAAAATTGAATTAGGGAATATTAAACAAGAATTAGGAGAATTGAGAAGAATGATGCAAGAAGCAGCATGTAAATCGTCAGGAGGAACACAAAGAAGCTACAGTGAGGCTGTTAAAGAAAAGAAAAAGAAAATATTATAATTGTCAAGCCTAAGGTGCAACAGGAAAGTGAAGCGACGAAAAAATTGATAAAAGAAAAGGTAGATATCAAGAATAGGGCTATGTGAATAACGAAATTAAAAAAAGGAAGCAAAGGAACAGTGATTCTGGGTTGTGAGACTGGAGAAGAAATGCAAAAGTTAAAAGCTACAGTGCAAGCTAAGCTGGGCGAGGACTTCAAAGTTACTGAATCACCGCAGATGAAACCGAAGTTAAAAATTGTCAATATTGGCGAAGAAGAAATAAAGTTGAATGATGATGACTTATTACTTGCAATTAAGAAGCAGAACAAAATTGACGCAAAAATGAAGAATTTCATATGCAAATAGTAAAGAAAATAGTTAAAGAGAACAAGAGTCGATCCGGAAAAAGAGGAAATGAAGAAGGTTCCATAATAATTAAAGCAGATGAAAAAACACATGAAGAAATGTTGAGCAAAGGGAAACTGAATGTAGGATGGAGAAAGTGTCCTGTATTCAATCACATTAATATCAAAAGATGTTTTAAATGCTGGGGTTATTATCATATGGCGAAGAATTGTACACAAAATGAAATATGTCACAGATGTGCAGGAAATCATAAAGTAAGTGAATATACATCGACAAAGAAGAGATGTGTAAATTGTATGTTTAAAATTCAAACATATATATACAATCTAAAAATAAATGATGAACATGACGCACTTGATCATCCGCAATGTCCGACATTTAGGAGGGCGATTAGAAGAGAAGAGGAGAGTCGGCTGGAAGGATACTAAATAGAAACTACAGAATGAAGAGGAGCTAATATTATATACAAATGCGCAAAGCTTGATAGCGCACAAAGATGAGATAAAGGATCAGATTATGAAGAAAATTAATCCAGTTATAGCATTATCGGAGACTAGATTGACAACTAAAATTGAAGATAGTGAAGTGAACGTACAAGGTTATAGTATGGTTAGATGTGATGCTGAAAATAGAAGTGCAGGAGAGGTTATTTTATATATAAGAGACGATATTAAATATGAGACAGTCTTGATAAAAAAATAGTGTCAAACTGCTGTGTGTGTGCAGCAATAGAAATAAAAGATAAATTGTATAAAGGTGTGATAATGGTAATATATCACTCACCGAGTGCATCACACGATTTTGTGATATTTCTAGAAGACACATAATAGAAGAGGTAATGATTAAAGGAGACTGTATATGGTAATGGGCGACTTTTTAATATAGATTTTATGATAAATTCATTCTATACAAAGAAGTTGCAAACGATAATGGATAGCTTAGGTATGAAACAATATGTTGATAGTCCGACGAGAATTACGAAGGACGATCAATCAATTATAGATTTACTTTTTGCTAACTATATAAAATACATGTATCAGTGATTCAGAAGCCTAAAATAACAGACCATGCGTGGTTAAGAATTGATTTGAATGTAATTAAATCAGAAAATAAGTATAGAGAATTTAGTGCTAGAGATTATAGTAATTTTAATATAGACGATTTTAATAAATTGTTAGAAAATAAAATAGGTCAAATACAAGGTAATGATATCAATGAAAAAGCAAATAAATTCATCGATAATATAATAGGCGCGCTGGATGCTACAGCACCTAGGAAAAAGTTTAGAATTCCGAAAGTATGGGAGGGGAAAAAGTGGTTTTCAGACGAAATAAGAAAAGCAGTGAATAGAAGGGACGAGGCGTACAGTAAAGCGTTGTATGAAGACACAGATCAAAATTGGTTGCAATTTAAGAGTGAAAGAAATGCAGTGGTTAAATTAATCAGAACAAAGAAAAAAGAATATTATGAAAATATAATAGATCATAATAAAGGAAATCCTACTAAATCTATGTGGAAAGCTTTAAAAGAAATATTAAAAGGCGAGCAGATAGGTACAAAGGAAACAGAGAATATATAGATTTCGAAATATTAAATAATATTGAAGAATGCAATATAGCAAATAAATTTAATTTATATTATGTACAGAGTATTGATAACATAGTAAAATCTATAAATAGACATAAATCAGGATGTATAGGTAAGAGAATTATTTATGTTATTAAAAATAGTGAGATTATGGAAAATTTTGAGATGATTAAAATAGAGGATCTTGTGGAAGTTGTGATGAGTCTGCCAAAAAAGAGAGGCACAGAAGAGGGTATAACTAGTGACATACTTAAAGCAATGTTTTATGTAATAAAGGAGGATTTGTTGATGTAATAAACAGCTCATTAAGGGAGGGGTGTTGTCCGAGTTGGAAAACATCCACGATAATACCGATCCCAAAAGTAGAAAAAGCGAAAAAAGCGAGTGACTATAGGCCTATTAATATGCTACCAATATTTGAAAAAGTATTAGAATTAATAGTAAAAAAAACAAATTGAAATGTACTTAGAAAATAATGATATTATAACAGAACATCAGTTAGGCTTTAGAAAACAGTATTCGTGTGAAACAGCGATTCAAACAGTCATCGACGAATGGAAATTAATAGTCAGTAAAAGGGAAATGGTAGGAGTAATTTTCATGAATCTTAAACGAGCTTTTGAAACAATAGACATAACAAAATCTTCACAAAAGAAAAAAACACGCCAAGTATATAAAAAAATGTGGCATTGTATGCAAATGTCTTTGTAAACATTTTTCTAAGTTTGAAAATAAATAAATATATTAAGAAATAAGCAGTTCAAAAATAAATATAAAATTAAAACTACTCAGCCAAGTATGAATGGTGTATTAATTTTGCAGATTATTTTCTTATTTGATATAAAATTTATCAAAGAATCATATTTGTGATTTTAAGAATAATCATCTGCATAGTTAAAACGATTTAGACCCGTCATTGAAAGAATTAACGAACAAAAACTTGGCGTGCCCGGGTCGGGGCACTAAAATTTAAATAGCTGTAACTTTGTTTTAAAAAATGAGACTCTCATATTACGTGTGAACCAATCAGCCGACAACACACTTAACAACTGCCATATGTATAAAAAAAAACGCTATTAACCGTCGCACGCGACAACAAGGGTATGATAATAAATACAATGTCTTGTCTCGTTATAATAGATAATAATAAATACGATAATAAGAAATCTATCTCTGACAGGAACGCAAATATACGATAAGACACAATATTCACGGCAACAGAATTCTTACAGATATAAACATAACATTTATTTATATAAATAATAATATATTTATCTATCATAATTTAATGTGTCACAATTTCTCAATCTT